>NC_048588.1:30953481-31060981 GCF_013265735.2 Oncorhynchus mykiss
ATTCCCCCTCTCTTTTTTCTGCTGCATAAGAGTTGTACAAGTCTATTTTCTGCTAATTCCAATGAGAGAGACAGAGAGAGAGAGAGAGAGAGAGAGAGAGAGAGAGAGAGAGAGAGAGAGAGAGAGAGAGAGAGAGAGAGAGAGAGAGAGAGAGAGAGAGAGAGAGAGAGAGAGAGAGAGAGAGAGAGAGAGAGAGAGAGAGAGAGAGAGAGAGAGAGAGAGAGAGAGAGAGAGAGAGAGAGAGAGAGAGAGAGAGAGAGAGAGAGAGAGAGAGAGAGAGAGAGAGAGAGAGTGAGAGAGAGAGTGAGAGTGAGAGTGAGAGTGAGAGTGAGAGTGAGAGAGAGATCCCAACCATGTGCTGCCAGGGTACTGGAGGCTGAGTGTGTTAAAGCTCTGTAGCAGTTAATTGTCTCAGGAAGGTTCACAGCAAATTGGTGAAAACAGCCCAGCCAGTCAACATGGAGCTGAGACGTGGCCTGAGACACAACCACAAACCTTGCTCTGCCCTAGCCCAGACACTAATCTGGTTGAAGTTGGAGTAGACTACTGTAAGAATGATGATTAAGGGCACTGTAGCCTCTCTTTTATATTCAATTTAGCCTTGAACTACAACAAACCAGTAGTCTAAAATAGTTTTTATAAATGTACTAGTCTATGCTATGGATTTTACAGCCCAATTGGCCATGATATCACACTGTATGTTTCTGGAAGGCTGTTGGCTTGTTTTAATTGATTGTGGGTGTGGATTTAGTTTAAGGCTATTTCTCTGAAATACTCTTAATCCTTTAATGACATGGAAAACAAATGGCTAACATATACAGTGCGTTCAGAACGTTTTCTAACCCCTAGACTTTTTACACATTTTGTTACCTTAAAGCCGTATTTTTTTCCCTAATCAATCTACACACAATACCCCATAATAACAAAGCAAAAGCAGGTTTTTAGAAATGTTTGCACATTTTAAAAAAAATAACATAAATATTTAATTTACTGTAAGCATTCAGACCCTTTACTCAGCACTTTGTTGAAGCACCTTTGGCAGCGATTACAGCCTCTAGTCTTCTTGGGTTTGACGCTACAAGCTTGGCACACCTGTATTTGGGGAGTTTCTCTCATTCTTCTCTGCAGATCCTCTCAAACTTTGTCAGGTTGAATGGGGAGCGTCGCTGCACAGCTATTTTCAGGTCTTTCCAGAGATATTTGATCGGGTTCAAGTTCAGGCTCTGGCTCTGCCACTCAACGACATTCAGAGACTTGTCCCAAAGCCACTCCTGCGTAGTCTTGGCTGTGTGCTTAGGGTCGTAGTCCTGTTGTAAGGTGAACCTTCGCCACAGTCCTGAGACTTTAGGTTTTCATCAAAGAAGTAGGTTTTCATCAAGGATCTCTCTGTACTTTGCTCTGTTCATCTTTCGCCTGATCCTGACTAGTCTCCCAGCCCCAGCCCCTGCCACTGAAAATATTCCCACAGCATGATGCTGCCACCCCCATGCTTCATGGTAGGGATGGTGCCAGGTTTCCTCCATATGTGACACTTGGCATTCAGGCCAAAGAGTTCAATCTTAGTTTCATCAGACCAGAGAATCTGGTTTCTCTGAGAGTCCTTTAGGTGCCTATTGGTAAACTCCAAGTGTGTTGTCATGTGCCTTTTACTGCGGAGTGTCTTCAGTCTGCCCACTCTACCATAAAGGCCTCATTGGTAGAGTGTTGCAGAGATGATTGTGCTTCTGGAATGTTCTCCCATCTCCACACAGGAACTCTGGAGCTCTGTCAGAATGACCGTCAGGTTCTTGGTCACCTCCCTGACCAAGGCATTTCTCCCCCAGTTACTCAGTTTGGCTGTGTGGCCAGCTCTAGGAAGAGTCTTGGTGGTTCCAAACTTCTTCCATTTAAAAATGATGGAGGCCCTTGTGTTCTTTGGGACCTTCAATGCTGCAGACATGTTTTGGTACCCTTCCCCAGATCTGTGCTTCCACACAATTCTGTCTCAGAGCTCTGCAGGCAATTCCTTCAACCTCATGACTTGGTTTTGAGACCTTATATAGACACGTGGGTACCTTTCCAAATCATGTCCAAGCAATTGAATTTACCACAGGTGGACTCCAATCAAGTTGTAGAAACATCTCAAGGATGATCAATGGGAACAGGATGGGCCAGAGCTCAATTTCAAGTCTCATAGCAAAGGTTCTGAATACTTATGTAAATAAAGAAAATGTCTAAAAACCTGTTTTTGCTTTGACATTATGGTTATTGTTGGTAGATTGATGAGGATTTTTATTTATTTAATCAATTTTAGAAAAAGACTAACAATGTGGAAAGGGGAGGGTGTCTGAATACTCTTCCTAGCACATCACTGTTAGTCCTATCTCTATTATATCACTAGGTACCCATATGACAACATCAGTGGAGACCGCTGAGTTGACGCAGCTCATAATAATGGCTGAAACGGAGTCAACGGGCCATTAACAAGAGCCCGTCCTCCCCAATTAAGGTGCCACCATCTCCTGTGGACAACATACACATTTCAATTGCCCTCATAAAGATACATACATCAATCGCTTTACTATGCACACTGCGTGTGATCCCCTAAACACAACCCATTCTTCATTTCAAGGTTTTCGCATTAAATCAATGCAACTCATGTAATTAAATGTGCCCCATCTATTTGTTGTCTGTGGTCGATGCAGACATGCCACAATGAGTTGAGGATTTGTTCGATACATGACTTGTGTTCCGTCTCTAATACACAGTGCTTCTATTTGCATGCTGGGCTAGCTGGATGCTCTCCCTACAATAAACTCATAGACAGACCATATCAACATTATACTGCGGTACAATAATGACAAGATAAACATTCAACTCTTATAAAACATGGAGATCGGGGTGGGGGAGATATTGGCCCAGCTAATGAATCCAGAATGCATCTCCGCCTGTGCAGTCCCAGCAGCGAGGGGCAGGGGGTGTTGACATGCTGTCCCTCTGAGTCAAACGTCCTGATGATGCTGGAGGTGTTTAGACCATGGTTGTCTCCCACTCCTCCCCCACAAGAATAATGCTGCTGGAACAAGGGCAGGCCAGGCATGAGAGCCACTCACCACGGGACAGGGAGCAGGAGAGGATTGGAGGCCACTCCAGACAGGGGCTCTTTGTGCCTACTGGCAGGAGGCATGGAGATCCAACACTGGCCCTGCAGAGATCACAGAGCTAGTGAGGAGAGGTGGACACACTCCAACTGGCCAGTCGGCGAAAGGGAGAGTGGTGTGGATTGATTGAGAAATGTAAGGATGGATAGATAGATAGATGGATGGATGGATGGATGGATGGATGGATGGATGGATGGGTGTATTGATGGATGGATGGATGGATGGATGGATGGATGGATGGATGGATGGATGGATGGATGGATGGATGGATGGATGTGTTAATGAATGGATGGATGGATGGATGGATGGATGGATGGATGGATGGATGGGTGTATTAATGGATGGATGGGTGTATTAATGATGGATGGATGGTTGGGTGTATTAATGGATGGATGGATGGCTGGATGGATGGATGGGTGTATTGATGGATGGATAGGTGTATTAATGGATGGATGGATGGATGGATGGATGGATGGATGGATGGATGGATGGATGGATGGGTGTATTGATGGGTGTATTGATGGATGGATGGGTGTATTAATGGATGGATGGATGGATGGATGGATGGATGGATGGATGGGTGTATTAATGGATGGATGGATGGAGACAACAGGGCTGGACAGTATGGTGGAGGCAGCAATGCCTTCACTGTCAATGTGTGTGTGTTTTCTTTATTACTCTGTCACTGGGTGTGTCTTAGCTTGGGGGACCTCCCCATGACTCTCTGGTGAACAATGTGTTGTGAAGGCTTGTGTGAAGGCTCCTATGGACTAACTGAAGGGGCAGCTGTAGGGAGATGGAGGGTAGAGGTGCTAGACCCATGGTATGATCAATCACTGTATGGCTGACCTGCCTCTGCTCTGACAGCCTGCTGGGTTAGCCAGCCAAGTCAACCACATGCCCTCCTGCACCAAGAATACAGACCACATCTCTTCCTTCTCTTTTCACATCATCCATCTCTCTTTTCTTTCCCACCGAAATGAAAGTTAGACAGTGGAAGAGTTGGGTACCACAATGCGTATCACGGTGCGTATCATGGTTGATTCCATCTGATTTCCACTGTCAGCCTAGTATTCAACAGTGGATCCATCCACTATTTTATCTAATCTATTATCAGGTTTAGGACAAAGTCATAAAACAATAAAGAGGCCATCGTTGGTTATAAAACAGCCTCATAAATGATGGAATGGTTTTGTCTACAGGATGAGCTAAGTCTCTTCAGCCCGATGTCCTTGCTGGTGTTTGATCCTGCTTGTAAGCAGACTGTAAAGAGGTGTAGAGCTAAATGTACTAGATGAGAGAGGATGGAGTACTCCAGCCATAGCCAATCCCCCTGCATGTCCATGCCTCGCATCTCTACTTTGATAGAACACTTATGTAGGAAATGGCTCATTTCCTCAGACGAGGATAAGTTGACTCGTATTGAGTCTGCCTAACACATTTGTGTCCTTGGGTGTTTTTGTCTTCTGTCTTGTCTCCTCTGCAGGCTGACATTACACAGACATCCAGTGATCTGCTTTAGTGGTTAGAGCGTTGGGCCAGTAACCGAAAGGTTGTTGGATAGAATCCCTGAGCTGCCAAGGTAAAATGATGTCGTTCTGCCCCTGAACAAGGCAGTTAACCCACTGTTCCCCGGTAGGCCGTCATTGTAAATAAGAAATTGTTCTTAACTGTCTTGCCTAGTTAAATAAAGGTTAAATTAAAAACATTTAAAAAATAGAAACGACATTGCTCATGCGGCTTTCTGGGTGAGTGACTGTACACTCCTCTGAGCCCCTCTGTGTCACACCAGGGTGACCGCTAATTCCTCACAAAGTAATACCTGCCTAGGGCTGCCGGAAGCTGAGGAGGAGCGGATCATGGGTAGGATGGGTCCCACAGAAAGCAGGAAGTGTCTGTGTGATATGACGATGACATGTCTGATCTGAGGACCTTGCAGGCTAATCCAGCCCTGTGATTGAAGGAGGGAGTAGGTAATGCCAGGAGTGCCCTAGCCTCTCATAGCCTGCATAAATGCAGGCAGTAGTAGATAAGAGGTGTTTGTGCTTGAGTCAAATTTCCCTGCAGTCCCTCTCAGGCTAAGCCCTGATAGTAGAGTAGGTACTTCAATATTCAATATTTTAGGCTCCTGAGTGGCACAGCGGTCTAAGGCACCTCATCTCAGTGCTAGAGGTGTCACTACAGAACCTGGTTTGATCCCAGAGTGGATCACAACCGGCTGTGATCGGGAGTCCCATAGGATGGCAAATAATTGGCCTAGTGTCATGAGGGTTTGTCCGGGGTAGGCCGTCATTGTAAAATATGTTCTCAATTAAATGACTTGCTTAGTTAAATGAAGGGTAAGTAAATATAAAAAAAAACATGAATCCTCTTAGCAGGTGAGATTGTGTGTGCGTTTCTACGTTTAGTACGTGTGTATATTTCATGCGTGTCTGTCTGACCCTATGTTCTTGAGCCCTATGTGTGAAAATTTTGTGATGGAAAGCTGTACCTCTCTCAGTGTGGGACTGGTGAGGCTGTGTTACTGGGTCTAATGTCTGGTCCTCTCTCAGTGGAGGACTGGTGAGGCTGTGTTACTGGGTCTATTGTCTGGTCCTCTCTCAGTGTGGGACTGGTGAGGCTGTGTTACTGGGTCTAATGTCTGGTCCTCTCTCAGTGGAGGACTGGTGAGGCTGTGTTACTGGGTCTATTGTCTGGTCCTCTCTCAGTGGAGGACTGGTGAGGCTGTGTTACTGGGTCTAATGTCTGGTCCTCTCTCAGTGGAGGACTGGTGAGGTTGTGTTGCTGGGTCTAATGTCTGGTCCTCTCTCAGTGGAGGACTGGTGAGGTTGTGTTGCTGGGTCTAATGTCTGGTCCTCTCTCAGTGGAGGGCTGCTGGTATTAGTCTTGATATGGGGAGTAATCCTCCTCTTGATCTCTGCTGTGGGGTAAGTCTGTCTTCCTGGTGTCTGGATGTAAGATTCTGTTCTGATTCTGTTCTGCTCTGTTGGACTACTCTGTTAATTAAACCTGGGCTAAGCCTTCGCTTCAAGTCTTTTATCAGAACTCCTCATTCCAGGACAAGGGGGGCTAGAGAGGATTAAAGGGTTTTGAATGTAGACGCGTATGAGATTTATAGAGAAACTTCAACTTCAACTTTTCGGCAATGAGGCCAAAATCCTGGAGGAAAGGAAAAACAGCTGAAACTTTATCACAGATGTAGCATGTTGCAGGGCCTGGAGCGTGATGGACAGGGAGGAAGATATGGTGAGGTGAGCAGGAGACACAGACAATGGTCAGGCCTCTGCAAGATACATACAACGATTACATAGAGTCAACTCTGCTCTGCAAGTCTAATAGAGTCTACTGTAATAGTCTCTCCTGTTGGCATTCGATTGTCATCTAAATGTTATTGGTTGCTAGTGCTAGCAGTAGCTAATCTAATCGTGGGGGTGCTAATTGAGAGAAGATGAGTTTCTCCTTTTTAATTTTTTTTATTTTATTTCAACTTTATTTAAAAAGCTAGGTTAGTTGAGAACAAGTTCTCATTTGAAACTGCGACCTGGCCAAGATAAAGCAAAGCAGTTCGACATTAACAACAACACAGTGTTACACATGGAATAAACAAACATACAGTCAATCATTCGGTAGAAATGTCTATATACAGTGTGTGAAAATGAAGGAGGATAAGGGAGGTAAGGTAATAAATAGGCAATGGTGGCGAAGTAATTACAATATATAATTTAAACACTGGAATGTGCAGAAGACGAATGTGCAAGTTGAGATACTGGGGTGCAAAGGAGCAAAATAAATAAATAAATACAGTATGGGGATGAGGTAGATTGGATGGGCTATTTACAGATGGGCTATGTACAGGAGCAGTGATCTGTGAGCTGCTCTGGCAGCTAGTGCTTAAAGCTAGTGAGGGAGGTAAGAGTCTCCAGCTTTAGTGATTTTTGCAGTTCGTTCCAGTCATTGGCAGCAGAGAACTGGAATCAGAGGCGGCCAAAGGAAGAATTGGCTTTGGGGGTGACCAGTGAGATATACCTGCTGGAGCGCGTGCTACGGGTGGGTGCTGCTATGGTGACCAGTGAGCTGAGATACGGCGGGGCTTTACCTAGCAGAGACTTGTAGATGACCTGTAGCCAGTGGATTTGGCGACATGTATGAAGCGAGGGTCAGCCAACGAGAGTGTACAGGTCGCAGTGGTGGGTAGTATATGGGGCTTTGGTGGCAAAACGGATGGCACTGTGATAGACTGCATCCAATTTGTTGAGTAGAGTGTTGGAGGCTATTTTGTAAATGACATCGCCGAGGTCAAGGATCGGTAGGATGGTCAGTTTTACGAGGGTATGTTTGGCAGCATGAGTGAAGGAGGCTTTGTTGCGAAATAGGAAGCCGATTCCAGATTTAAATTTGGATTGGAAATATTTAATGTGAGTCTGGAAGGAGAGTTTACAGTCTAGGCAGACACCTAGGTATTTGTAGTTGTCCACATATTCTAAGTCAGAACCGTCCAGAGTAGTGATGCTGGACGGGCGGGCAGGTGCGGACAGCAATCTGTTGAAGAGCATGCATTTAGTTTTACTTGCATTTAAGAGCAGTTGGAGGCCACGGAGTGTTCTATGGCATTGAAGCTCGTCTGGAGGTTTGTTAACACAGTGTCCAAAGAAGGGCCAGAGGTATACAGAATGGTGTTGTCTGCATAGAGGTGGATCAGAGAATCACCAGCGGCAAGAGCGACGTCATTGATGTATACAGAGAAGAGAGTCTGCCCGAGAATTGAACCCTGAGGCACCCCCATAGAGACTGCCAGAGGTCCGGACAACAGGCCCTCCGATTTGACACACTGAACTCTATCAGATAAGTAGATGGTGAACCAGGCGAGGCAATCATCCTTGTTAGGCTGGTGGTGCTGAACACTAGAGACAGACACTGGAGCCTCAGGCTGGTGGTGCTGGACACTAAAGACAGACACTGGAGCCTCGGGCTGTTGGTGCTGGACACTAGAGACAGACACTGGAGCCTCAGGCTGGTGGTGCTGAACACTAGAGACAGACACTGGAGCCTCAGGCTGGTGGTGCTGAACACTAGAGACAAACACTGGAGCCTCAGGCTGGTGGTGCTGAACACTAGAGACAGACACTGGAGCCTCAGGCTGGTGGTGCTGAACACTAGAGACAGACACTGGAGCCTCAGGCTGCTGGTGCTGAACACTAGAGACAGACACGGGAGCCTCAGGCTGGTGGTGCTGAACAGTAGAGACAGACACTGGAGCCTCAGGCTGGTGGTGCTGGACACTAGAGACAGACACCGGAACCTGGTCCAAATCAGGCCTGCTGGTACGAGAGAAAGTGCTGCTCATTAACACCGTGTTGCTCTGAGGCAAACCTGTTATCCTAACCTCTCATGATGGGGGTCCACCTCTAAGCCCCATATAGCCTATATGGGGGTAGGATTACTGGTACATGCCTCTAGCTCTGCTACTACTAGGACCTCTACAGTACTTCTCTCACAAAATTGCTTACAAAAAAATGAAGTTGAGTAGATGAAGGTTAAGGTATGTAATTGTAGCCTGGGGATTGCAGGGTTTGGACTGTGATTAACATAGTTTTTGTTTGACCTATTATGATAAGGAATGTTGTTTATGCCCACCCCCCAGGTTTCACTGTAATGTGTAATGGAGGGATTGTGCTTGAAGCTAGAGCCAGTCTCAATGGAGTCTGTAGAAAATAGCAGAATTCCTTCATTAGTCCCATCATGAGAACTGTTGCCAGGGAGGAGATATACCTCCACTTCCTCTTTGTCTCTCTGTGACCTTTCTGGAGAGGGTGTGACACTGAACCAAAATAATATCTATGTAACCAAACACTGCATAGCCATACATAAAAGAGAGAGAGAGAGAGAGAGAGAGAGAGGCGAGAGATGAATTTGTCATAAGAGGGTGAATTTGTCATAGGCCCATTGAAATAGAAGTGTCCCCAAGGCAGTCTCTGGTGAGATCAGAAATGGCTGACATCTGAATCAGTTCCATTTATTTTATTCCAGCCATTACTTTGAGACTGTCCTCTCTTTAGCTCTACCACCAGCCTCCTCTGCTCTATGCTGCACTTTCTCTGCTATAACGGGGACAGTCCAAGCCCTTTCAGTGGGACAGCTCAGCCTAGTAGCCTTCTATCCACCTCATAGTGGACTGGCTTACTGGTCCTCATAGTGGACTGGTCTACTGGTCCTCATAGTGGACTGGCTTACTGGTCCTCATAGTGGACTGGTCTACTGGTCCTCATAGTGGACTGGTCTACTGGTCCTCATAGTGGACTGGCTTACTGGTCCTCATAATGGACTGGCTTACTGGTCCTCATAGTGGACTGGTCTACTGGTGCTCATAGTGGACTGGCTTACTGGTCCTCATAGTGGACTGGTCTACTGGTCCTCATAGTGGACTGGCTTACTGGTCCTCATAGTGGATTGGTCTACTGGTCCTCATTGTGGACTGGTGTACTGGTCCTCATAGTGGACTGGTCTACTCGTCCTCCTAAGTTAATTTGGCCCGCTGTTTAGATTTAAAATAGCTTATTGATTGGCTGCATGGAAGGCCACGGAGAGAATAATTTAATCATCGCTCAATGTGCTGCCACATTTGAATCCCATTATCCAGGTTTCACCACTGCAATGTACATTCTGTTCTTACCTCTGAGGGGTTTGACTGACATAGCTGAGAGGGGGACAGTGAGTAACTTCCTGATTCTTCTAAGCTCCTGCCTGCTGTGCTCCTGAGGGAGACAGGCATCCAGCAACAGAGGCTGTGGTTAATTCATCCTAAACTGTGGGGTTCATTTTATTTTATTCATTTTTTCATTTTTGATCTCCATCTATTTGTTCTGGTCAGGACGTCTCAGTCGCCCTCTCCAGCTCCACTGGCCAGGCCCTGGTAGCACCTGACAGCTGGTACCACCATCACTCCTTCAGTCTGCTCCAGTGTGTGTGTGTTCTCAGAGGAACCCCGGCCCATTAGCGTTACCGTCACACGCTATGGCCCAGGTTACCTGGAAACTGCATGCTGCATTTAGTCCTGTCATCAGGAGAGAGAGAGAGAGAGAGAGAGAGAGAGAGAGAGAGAGAGAGAGAGAGAGAGAGAGAGAGAGAGAGAGAGAGAGAGAGAGAGAGAGAGAGAGAGAGAGAGAGAGAGAGAGAGAGAGAGAGAGAGAGAGAGAGAGAGAGAGAGAGAGAGAGAGAGAGAGAGAGAGAGAGAGAGAGAGAGAGAGAGAGAGAGAGAGAGAGAGAGAGAGAGAGAGAGAGAGAGAGAGAGAGAGAGAGAGAGAGAGAGAGAGAGAGAGAGAGAGAGAGAGAGAGAGAGAGAGAGAGCGCTCCATCCATCCATCCTGGGTTTGGGCTTCAGATAGGCTCACCTCATCCGGTCTGGCAAGTATCAATCTGTCTGCACTCCAACGCTCAGTTAAACCAGAGACAAACAGTCGCTGAGGGAGGAGAGAAAAAGAGATGGATAGTGTAAACAATGAGTCAAGTAGTAGTGACTTTGTCCCCCCCCCCCCCCCACACACACACACACTGACCTGGAGATGAGCCCTTATCTGGCATCTGGGAGACAACTGGGCCAACATGTGACATAACCTTCTCTTCACCCCTGGTCCTCCAAACAATCCCCTCTCCTGACAGGCCTCGTCTGTAGTCCCTGCCAAGGCTCTACTCAACCACCAGATGATTCCGTTGTCAGGAAATACCATGCTGCTGGTTAAAATAGCTGTTGGACTTCGGTGACATTGACATCAGAGGAAAAAGAGGAAGAGAGAAGAAAGGAACAACAAAGAAAGAGATACATGTTAAAGAGGAGATGAGGAACAAGCTACTGCTAGAAGACGGGATGAGCCAGAAGGCTATAGAGGATGTTCCAGTTGGACAGGGAACCTCTCTCTCAGCCTGCATGGTGGAGATAAGAGGGACAGGTGGTTTTCTGTTCTCTAAAACAACTCAAACAGCTCGTAACTCTCTGGCTATGTATTCCTTGTAGAATTTGTGTGTGTGCGTGTGCATGCGTGTGTATGTGTGTACTTGTGTGTGTGCGTGTGCATGTGTGTGTACGTGTGTACTTGTATGTGTGCTTGCATGCAAGTGTTTCTAGATCCATGTTTCTGTGCTTGGTCATTTTCTGAGCCTGTGCCAACTGAGACGTCTCTCTGTAGTCTGTCTCCACTTTTCTACCCATGTATTTAGTCTCTCTGTAGACCCATGTCTTTAGTCTCTCTGTAGACCCATGTCTTTAGGCTCTCTGTAGACCCATGTCTTTAGTCTCTCTGTAGACCCATGTCTTTAGGCTCTCTGTAGACCCATGTCTTTAGACTCTCTGTAAACCCATGTCTTTAGGCTCTCTGTAGACCCATGTCTTTAGTCTCTCTGTAAACCCATGTCTTTAGGCTCTCTGTAGACCCATGTTGGGAGTGGCCCAGTTGGCAGTGGCCCAGGTTATGCCAGTGCAGTTTCTTCTTGTCACAGGACTCAGTAGTGTAAAAACAGTCCTGTTTTAAAGCCTGACAGAGTATTTAGCGTTCTGGCCCAACGTGGACTGTATGAGGTGGCTACACTCATGTTAATGAAAGTGTACCGTTGATTTTTCCATGGAATTGACCTACTTATCCCTCTCGTTCCTGACTTTGGACTTCCCCTCAGTCTTGCTACTGATGTCTGTTAATATTTGTGTCATGACTTCAGCCCTGTAGAGTGATATACAGTAGCGTCTTCAAACTGACATATAGAGCACACATGTAGATTTATGGCCTGGAACGTTCAGTTAACCTACTCAAAATGTAGCCAAACAATCCATGGTATTCATTTGTGTAAGATGAGTTTGTGTAGTAAACCTTTTTACGACCAGTGAATACAGCATATTTCCATTCCAGAAAGACTCTGGACTAGAAAATGGAGCAGCACAGAGGGGACTCTTAAATCGTCCCTCTCTCTCTCTCCACGGCCATGGCAGACTGTTTTATTCATGTTCTCTGGTTAGTTTAGAGTTTGGGGCTTGTTCCACACACAGGCCTGTGTTTGATGGGGCTGTGTAGTAGTCACTGAAGAAGGCCCGTCTCTCCTGTGGCAGAGTGCTTTGTTTGCAGAAAAGAGGTACTAAATGGACCAGAGGCGTTTATTTGCTGCTGGCAAAAAGACACTGTCCTCTGTGGTTCAAACAGACACCGTCCTCTGTGGTTCAGAAAGATACTGTCCTCTGTGGTTCAAACAGACATCGTCCTCTGTGGTTCAGAAAGATACTGTCCTCTGTGGTTCAAACATACACCGTCCTCTGTGGTTCAGAAAGATACTGTCCTCTGTGGTTCAAACAGACACCGTCCTCTGTGGTTCAGAAAGATACTGTCCTCTGTGGTTCAAACATACACCGTCCTCTGTGGTTCAGAAAGATACTGTCCTCTGTGGTTCAAACAGACACCGTCCTCTGTGGTTCAGAAAGACACTGTCCTCTGTGGTTCAAACAGACACCGTCCTCTGTGGTTCAGAAAGATACTGTCCTCTGTGGTTCAAACAGACACCGTCCTCTGTGGTTCAGAAAGACACTGTCCTCTGTGGTTCAGAAAGACACTGTCCTCTGTGGTTCAGAAAGATACTGTCCTCTGTGGTTCAGAAAGATACTGTCCTCTGTGGTTCAGAAAGACACTGTCCTCTGTGGTTCAGAAAGACACCGTCCTCTGTGGTTCAGAAAGATACTGTCCTCTGTGGTTCAAACAGACACCGTCCTCTGTGGTTCAGAAAGACACTGTCCTCTGTGGTTCAAACAGACACCGTCCTCTGTGGTTCAGAAAGATACTGTCCTCTGTGGTTCAGAAAGATACTGTCCTCTGTGGTTCAGAAAGACACTGTCCTCTGTGGTTCAAACAGACACCGTCCTCTGTGGTTCAGAAAGATACTGTCCTCTGTGGTTCAGAAAGACACTGTCCTCTGTGGTTCAGAAAGACACTGTCCTCTGTGGTTCAGAAAGACACTGTCCTCTATGGTTCAGAAAGATACTGTCCTCTGTGGTTCAGAAAGACACTGTCCTCTGTGGTTCAGAAATTGCGTTGCCGATGAGGCCAGTCTGGATGACTGTAGAATGTTTTACTTTCTCGTTGGTCAGTCAGGGTCACATGACTTTTAACCCTTTGTGTCCACCATGTTCTGAAGGGGAAATGAGAATAAAGGTCAGATCACCCTCCCCTCTGGCCCTGCCACGCCCTGACAGACTGACACCAGGATCTGAATCGAGAAGCATCTAAAACCCAATGATTTACATCAACAGTAATATCTTCTATTCTCTCCCTCTCTGTTGTCTATCAATGCTTTCTTTGAACTTGGAGGCCTTTCCTTTCAACCTCCCCTTCCTCCTCTTCAATAGGACAGGAGGCCCTCACCTGTTCCATTGATGTTTCACACCCTCAGGGGGTCCTCTTGCATGGGACAGCTTCCTCTTTTTTTGGGAGAGATCTTTCATATGCAAAGCTGCATTGTTTTAGATGAAAGCCGTCTTCCTCCAAAACCACACCACACCACCTCTCATTAATATTTCATGCTTTTGTTATGAATATATTAGTAATCTGTCAGCCTGAGTTGATGCTGCTGTTTTCCATACAGATATACAGATGATATGATGATAGAGGACTGTGTTTAAATGTGTGTTTCTGATCACTACTCGGCTGTTTAGGTAGGCCTGTAACGCCACTGAATATCTCCTTAACAACACAATTACACTATCATATATTTTATACTAATACATGCCATTTAGCAGACAATTTTATCCAAAGCGAGTTACAGTCATGGGTGAATATATGCTACGTCCGTTGGATATACTCATTCTATCATTGATACCCATAGTCTGATCATTTATCCTGCCAGACTGACTGGCTGTGCTGAGCTTTCATCAGGCCATCATTTAGAATTGAGCTCTCCTTAATGAACTAATGTATGCCTGGCTCTGGAGATCAATAACTTTTGATTGGTTGAGAGAAGTTTGCTCCCCCCACACCACTTTCATCTGTTAATTAGATTATGAAAATTAATTTTAAAACAAATTGTAGATGAGAGATGGACTTGCTACACCCTCTATTTTACAACATGTGGTTATGGCCAGAATGTCCTAATCAAAGTCTCATCATAAGCCCTTGTTACAGTGTTGTGTGCATAAGCAAGTAGCCCCATTATCAGGCACAATATAGAAAGATACAACATTTTAAATATGGAAATATTATATGCAACTTTTTATTATGCTTTATCCAGCCAACTTGACATAACTGTGGGAAGCATTGGCGTCAACATGGGCCAGTATCCCTGTGAAACGCTTTCAACACCTTGTAGAGTCCATGCCCTGACGGATAGAGGCTGTTCTGAGGTCAAAAGGCGGGGGGCAACTCACTATTAGGAAGGTGTTACTAATGTGTCGTATACTCAGTGTATATTTCAGTGCTGCCTTAATGATCTGGCTCTGTGAAGCAGAAATATGCCGGCTAGTTATAGGCTCTCAGATATTATACAGTCTTTTCCCATTAATCAATAATTACTACAGACACAAACTCAGATGCATATAGTGTTATACCTAGTCATCTGGTCATCTCTTCCGTGCCCCCGCGCCACATAAGAGCTCTAAAGCACTCAATGTGTGTGTCCTTGTGTCTGTCCAGGGCATTTGGACAGCAGCACAGACAGTCTAGTTAATGAAATTGGCTAAGCAAAGCTCTGAGGAAATACTCTCCTCTGAATGAACAGATTTGAAAATACAAAAGGGATACTGTTCTGCTATGGATTCCAATATGGTCATTTCTCTGATTCCCCCCCCCCCCCCCCCCCCCCCCCCCCCCCCCCTTAGTCATTATAGTGATTTCTGCAGCTGAGATTAAATAAAACATTCTGAAATATGGGGTTCTTTCATCCCACACAATTTCGATTTCCCTTTTCTCCCCCAGGAACTGGGAACTTATAAAGCTAACTTTGTTCTCCGAAGACATTTCTCTTCCCAAGACTAAAGTTATTACAGCCTTCTGCATGTCTCACAAATGCCCTTTTTTCGTCCTGTTGTCATAACGGTTTAAACATGTGATTGACTTTCTTATTTACAAATCAGGGAAAGAAAATAGTCTTGTGAAATGTTTTTTTAGTCATACATACCAAGTAATACGTAGTTAAACTGCATTCTTTACATCACATTGTCATCTCTTTGTTTAGTCTGTTTACTGTTGGCACGATGCTGTCATCTTTCTAAGAGGATTCCCCATCTCTGCTCACCTGCTATAGATAACCTTGGCGAGGCCAGTTTTAATCTGGTTCTGTCTGGATCTAAACTGTTCATTTGTTCATCTGGACAATCAGATGTTGTTGTGCTCTATTTCATCCTGTCTGGCGAACACAGCAGGTTGACTGATTGGGTTTAGACCATAGCACAGCCTCTGAGGCTCGTAAGAACCACTCTGGGGAAACCGGAACATCAGCCGTTGTCAAACAAAACAAGGGCAAATTCACCAGAAGCAGACCCCCTTTGTCTCGCGGTGTCTGGGAATCATCATGGGAGACAGGATCAAGGTGACCATTCCAAGCAACCTTGGAGTCGCTGGCCATTGGCGGCTGGCTAATTCCTGGGTGCAGACAGACCAGAGCAGAGAGGAGAGAAGTGGGGGAAGCAGCCATACAGAAGGATCGGAACAAACAGTCTGGTTAAGAGCCTCTCTCTCTCTGTCGTCTCTGTCACGTCTGTTCCTCTGACTGTCTGTTCCAGAGGCTGTGCTATCTGGGCCGTCCATTCCCCTACAGAGCAGAGTGGTGTTTGAGCATCTCTTTATGTCCCTGGTTGATTTATCGCTGTGAGGTGAGATAAGGCTGTCTGTCTCCCTGCCTGTCTGCTAATCCTTGCAGATGAATCATGGCCCTCCACTTCGTCTGTCTGTCTGTCTGTCTGTCTGTCTGTCTGTCTGTCTGTCTGTCTGTCTGTCTGTCTGTCTGTCTGTCGAAGGTTACACCGGGGCTGGAGGAAAGCAGGCATGACCTTTGACTCCTATTGGACTCCAAGATTTGCAGGGCAGCACAAGGTGGCTCACAGGCAGGCATATGTGTCTCTACTGTCTCTCTTGTGTGGCCCCAATTGGAGGCTGAGTCATAGGAAGAAAACATATCTAAGAACAGCAGTAGTGTAGCATAGTGTCATATTCTATTCACAATTATTTCATTATCATCTTTCCTGTTAGTCCTACTCCCAAAGTGCGTGAGTGACTGTTCAGTGTTGAGTAGGGGCTATGCATTGGTTGTCCAAAGCCAACAGGTTTGATGTCAAGTCAGAGTGCTGGATTGCAGCTCGTTCCGCACTAAGTTAAACAGACACTCGGTGAGGGAATTCTTTCTGCAAGTGTTCGAAGACTAGTTTGTGGATCGAAGTCAGTCGAATGAGACCCTTGGGGAAATCTCAGATTCGACATGAGTGAATTCAAGTGTTCTCTGTGCGTGTGCTTGTACGTGTGCGTGCCTCCTTCTCCATGGCCAGGGTCCAGAGTACAGATCGTCCCTGAGAGTGCCTCTATTCATCAGACAGCTTCAGCATCACTCCGGCCTGCTGACAGCACAGGCCTGTAATTGGCTGACAAAGAGACTTACAAAAATCCTGTCTCTGGACCTGAACACAAAAACAACCCTGATCTACACTGCCATACAAACATTACCCAGCTTGGCCTGGGGTTAGGAGCACTAATGATAGTAACATACCCAGCTTGGCCTGGGGTTAGGAGCACTAATGTTAGTAACATACCCAGGTTAGCCCTGGGGTTAGGAGCACTAATGTTAGTAACATACCCAGGTTAGCCCTGGGGTTAGGAGCACTAATGTTAGTAACATACCCAGGTTAGCCTGGGGTTAGCAGCACTAATGTTAGTAAAATACGCAGGTTAGCCCTGGGGTTAGCAGCACTAATGTTAGTAACATACCTAGGTTAGCCCTGGGGTTAGCAGCACTAATGTTAGTAACATACCCAGGTTAGCCCTGGGGTTAGCAGCACTAATGTTAGTAACATACCCAGGTTAGCCCTGGGGTTAGCAGCACTAATGTTAGTAACATACCTAGGTTAGCCCTGGGGTTAGCAGCACTAATGTTAGTAACATACCCAGGTTAGCCCTGGGGTTAGGAGCACTAATGTTAGTAACATACCCAGGTTAGCCTGGGGTTAGGAGCACTAATGTTAGTAACATACCCAGGTTAGCCTGGGGTTAGCAGCACTAATGTTAGTAACATACCCAAGTTAGCCCTGGGGTTAGCAGCACTAATGCTAGTAAAATACCCAGGTTAGCCCTGGGGTTAGCAGCACTAATGTTAGTAACATACCCAGGTTAGCCTGGGGTTAGGAGCACTAATGTTAGTAACATACCCAGGTTAGCCTGGGGTTAGGAGCACTAATGTTAGTAACATACCCAGGTTAGCCCTGGGGTTAGCAGCACTAATGTTAGTAACATACCCAGGTTAGCCTGGGGTTAGCAGCACTAATGTTAGTAACATACCCAGGTTAGCCCTGGGGTTAGCAGCACTAATGTTAGTAAAATACGCAGGTTAGCCCTGGGGTTAGCATCACTATTGTTAGTAACATACCCAGGTTAGCCTGGGGTTAGGAGCACTAATGTTAGTAACATACCCAGGTTAGCCCTGGGGTTAGCAGCACTAATGTTAGTAACATACCCAGGTTAGCCTGGGGTTAGCAGCACTAATGTTAGTGACATACCCAGGTTAGCCTGGGGTTAGCAGCACTAATGTTAGTAACATACCCAAGTTAGCCCTGGGGTTAGCAGCACTAATGCTAGTAAAATACCCAGGTTAGCCCTGGGGTTAGCAGCACTAATGCTAGTAAAATACCCAGGTTAGCCCTGGGGTTAGCAGCACTAATGCTAGTAAAATACCCAGGTTAGCCCTGGGGTTAGCAGCACTAATGCTAGTAAAATACCCAGGTTAGCCCTGGGGTTAGCAGCACTAATGTTAGTAACATACCCAGGTTAGCCCTGGGGTTAGCAGCACTAATGCTAGTAAAATACCCAGGTTAGCCCTGGGGTTAGCAGCACTAATGTTAGTAACATACCCAGGTTAGCCTGGGGTTAGGAGCACTAATGATAGTAACATACCCAGTTTAGCCTGGAGTTAGCAGCACTAATGTTAGTAACATACCCAGGTTAGCCTGGGGTTAGCAGCACTAATGTTAGTAACATACCCAGGTTAGCCCTGGGGTTAGCAGCACTAATGTTAGTAACATACCCAGGTTAGCCTGGGGTTAGCAGCACTAATGTTAGTAACATACCCAGCTTGGCCCTGGGGTTAGGAGCACTAATGTTAGTAACATACCCAGGTTAGCCTAGGGTTAGGAGCACTAATGTTAGTAACATACCCAGGTTAGCCTGGGGTTAGGAGCACTAATGTTAGTAAAATACCCAGGTTAGTTACATAGAAGTAGAGTCAATCTGACTTATTCTGAACTCTTTGACTTCATTCCACCCTCAAGCAGTTTGACTGCATAATATAAGAATATCCCCTACTCCTTACCATTGCTATTCCTTTGTTCCCAGTCCAACAAAGTGCCATCACCACATTAGTGAAAATTACAGGGATGGTCGTTGTGTTAATGAAATAGTGTTGTGCTACGAGCAGTGCTCAGGGTGAAATTACCCTTGCCTCATTGAAGGGTGAGATGACAGCAGGGTACTGTAAATGCTGTACAGCTGTCCTGGGTACTGTCATTAGAGCGTAAACTTAGCAGGATGTAATCAAGGTAATCAAATGAACCGTGTGATCAAGCAGAGGTCTAATGAAAATGTGCGCTGTGTTATTGCATGTCTTTACCCATTCAGAATGAAGATACGGTTTCACCAGACACTTCAATTACTTACAGAATACAACTATGGCACCTGTGTCTAGATATGAAAAACAGGAAAGTTCATATGGAGTCATCCATCCAAACTGACATCCTCCATCTAGACAGGCCTACCAATGTGCATATGGTTTGCTTCAGCAAGTTAAACATGCAACCTCGATAGACTTATTTATTCAAAGCACCACAAAGCAATGTACTTGAAGGCATAGAAATCACAACACTTATCTGTTTGATGTGGCAGCCTGAAAGCATGGATAGGATCCCTGAAGAGCCACTATGTCCTGGCCACATCTCTCCCAGCAGCCTGGCCACGTCTCTCCCAGCAGCCTGGCCACATCTCTCTCAGCGGCCTGGCCACGTCTCACCCAGTGGCCTGGCCACATCTCTCCCAGCGGCCTGGCCAGGTCTCTCCCAGCGGCCTGGCCAGGTCTCTCCCAGCAGCCTGGCCACGTCTCTCTCAGGGGCCTGGCCACATCTCTCCCAGCAGCCTGACCACATCTCTCCCAGCGGCCTGGCCAGGTCTCTCCCAGCGGCCTGGCCACATCTCTCCCAGGGGCCTGGCCACGTCTCTCCCAGGGGCCTGGCCACATCTCTCCCAGCGGCCTGGCCACGTCTCTCCCAGCGGCTTGGCCACGTCTCTCCCAGCGGCCTGGCCAGGTCTCTCCCAGGGGCCTGGCCACGTCTCTCCCAGGGGCCTGGCCACGTCTCTCCCAGCGGCCTGGCCACGTCTCTCCCAGGGGCCTGGCCACGTCTCTCCCAGCGGCCTGGCCACGTCTCTCCCAGCGGCCTGGCCACGTCTCTCCCAGCGGCCTGGCCACGTCTCTCTCAGGGGCCTGGCCACATCTCTCCCAGCGGCCTGACCACATCTCTCCAAGCGGCCTGGCCAGGTCTCTCCCAGCGGCCTGGCCACATCTCTCCCAGCGGCCTGGCCACGTCTCTCCCAGGGGCCTGGCCACGTCTCTCCTAGCGGCCTGGCCACGTCTCTCCCAGGGGCCTGGCCACATCTCTCCCAGGGGCCTGGCCACGTCTCTCCCAGCGGCCTGGCCACGTCTCTCCCAGCGGCTTGGCCACATCTCTCCCAGCGGCCTGGCCACATCTCTCCCAGCGGCCTGGCCACGTCTCTCAAAGGGGCCTGGCCACGTCTCTCCCAGCGGCCTGGCCACATCTCTCCCAGGGGCCGGGCCACATCTCTCCCAGCAGCCCACCCACTCTCACATGCAAAATGTGTCTTTTACTGTAAGATAGCCATAATTTATATGATCATGTAAATGTCCCAGGGCAGGAACACCACCGCTCAAAGTGCTACTCCTTTGTTGCTAGTTATTATTTGACATTCAATAGTATCATATTAAAACAAAAACCTTGAACTAAATGAAGACGATCATGTTTATTATATATTGTCATTAAAATGAAACACAAGGCTCATTTAGGTATAATTCCTCTCTAAGTATTTTTATCTAAAGAAGTGTGTCTTTGTGAACCACTTCATCTTTCAGCAGTCTCCGCTCCGTAGCGACTGGTATCTGTCAACAGGAGAGTTAGGGGTCCTCCATCTCCCCGTCCCCTCCTCCGTGACCTCCCATCTCGCAACTTTTAACCCCACATGTCTCTGGTTTATAAACTTGATACATTTTGACAACCGGTACAGAGGGGGGGAATCCACTTTCATTCAGAAAGAGCCCTCTTCTCTGTCAGCTGGGAGAGAGCGAGACGTTAAGGGCTTTAAAATAATCACAGGCTGTTTCACTAGGGGGTTCTCTAATTGAGCCTGGGCTGACTCCTGACACCAGCATGCCGTCTGTTTTCTATCGCCAGGCTTGATTGAAATGGGAAAAATGGGTAGAGACCAGGAGAGACTATGGCCCATTTTTATTTATTTGTGTTCTGCTTGTCCCCGCAGCTTTGCATGGCCCAGAGGCAGGATTAGCACACAAAAGGTAGATCCAATAAGGAGGGGCCTCCAATCTATTCTCCTGAGACATGGCAGTAGAGCTTGGCTGGAAAAACGTTGTTTATAAGATGTTGTATGTGCATTGTAGCGTCCGACTCGGTTGATAGTAAATATGAAACCTTCAATAAACTGAGACAGAAGGTTAAAAACATAGTTAGTCCATGATGATGTCCACTACAGAGGACATTTATAAACCATCTCTTATTTAGCTCTTATTTCATGTAAAACAATATATACAGTACCCGTCAAAGTTTGGACACACCTACTAATTCAAGGGTTTTTCATTATTTGTACAATTGTTTACATAGTATAATAATAGTGAAGACATCAACACTATGAAATAACACATATGTAATCATGTAGTAACCAAAAAAGTGTTTTATATTTTATATTTTAAATTATTCAATGTAACAACTGTTTGCCTTGATGGCAACTTTGCACACTATTGGCTTTCTCTCAACCAGCTTCATGAGGAATGCTTTTCCAACAGACTTGAAGGAGCTCAGGGCGAGTGCGAGGAGCAGGAACAGGGCGTACTGGACCCTGGAGGCGCACTGTAGGCCTGGTGCGTGGTGCCGGCACTTGTGGTGCCAGGCTGGTGACACGCACCTCAGGGCAAGTGTGGGGATGAGGAACACGGCGTACTGGGCTCTGGAGGCGCACAGGAAGCCTGGTGCGTGGTGTTGGCACTGGTGGTACTGGGCTGGTGACACGCACCTCAGGGCGAGTGGGGGGAGGAGGCACAGGATACACTGGACCGTGGAGATGCATTGGAGATCCAGAACATAGAGCTGGCTCAATACGTCCTGTCTGGATGCCCATTCTGCTGGAATAGAGCGCACCGGGCTAGAATAGTGCACTGGAGACACCGTGCACATCTCTGCATAACACGGTGCCTGACCAGTTACACGCTCCCCACGGTAAGCACGAGGAGTTGGCTCAGGTCTCCTACCTGACTCAGCCAATCTCCTCGTGTGCCCTCCCACAAACATTTATTGGGGCTGCCTCTCGGGCTTCCGTGCTAGCCGTGGCTTCCGTGCTAGCCGTGGGCTTCCGTGCTAGCCGTGGGCTTCCGTGCTAGCCGTGGGCTTCCGTGCTAGCCGTGGGCTTCCGTGCTAGCCGTGTACCCTCATATCGTCTCTGTTCCTCTATTCTCCTGTATTTCTCCTCCTTAGAACGGCGATACTCCCCAGGTTGTGTCCAGGGTCCTGCTCCATCTAGTATTTCCTCCCATGTCCAGGATCCTTTTCCGTCCAAAATGTCTTCCCAAGTCCATAACGTCTGCTCCTCCTTGGGTTATTCTGTCACGATCGTCGTATTGATGAGACCAAGGCGCAGCGTCATAGGAATACATTATTTTTTAATTAATGAAGAAACACTAAAACAAACTAACGAAACAACAAAACGACCGTGCCGCTATGATAAACCGAGTGCTGACACAGGCAACTACACATAGACAATAACCCACAAAACCAACATGGAAAAATGGCAACCTAAATAGGATCCCCAATCAGAGACAACGATAAACAGCTGTCTCTGATTGGGAACCAATTCAGGCCACCATAGACCTACATATACCTAGACATACTAAAACCCCATAGATATACAAAAACCCTAGACAGGACAAAAACACCTAGACAATACAAAAACTAAACCAACCACCCTTGTCATACCCTGACCTAACCAAAATAATAAAGAAAACAAAGATAACTAAGGTCAGGGCATGACAAGTTCTCACATATGCTGAGCATTTGTTGGCTGCTTTTCCTTCACTCTGCGGTACAACTCATCCCAAATCATCTCAATTGGGTTGAGGTTGGGTGATTGTGGAGGCCAGGTCATCTGATGCAGCACTCCATCACTCTCCATCTTGGTCAAATAGCCCTTACACAGCCTGGAGGTGTGTTGGGTCATTGCCCTGTTTAAAAACAAATGATAGTCCCACTAAGTGTCAACTAGATGGGATGACGTATCGCTGAAGAATGCTGTGGTAGCCATGCTGGTTAAGTGTGCCTTGAATTCTAAATAAATCACTGACTGTCACCAGCAAAGCAATCCCACACCATCACACCTCCTCCTCCATGCTTCACGGTGGGAACCACACATGCAGAGATGATCCGGTCACCTACTCTGCATGTCACAAAGACATGGTGGTTGGAGTCAAAAATCAAACATTTGGACTCATCAGACCGAAGGACATATTTTCAATGGTCTAATGTCCATTGCTTGTGTTTCTTGACCCAAACAAGTCCCTTGTTCTATTTGTGTTCTTTAGTAGTAGTTTCTTTGCAGAAATTCGACCATGAAGGCCTGATTCACGCAGTTTCCTCTAAACAGTTGATGTTGAGATGTGTCTGTTACTTGAACTCTGTGAAGCATTTATTTGTGTTACAATGTCTGAGGCTGGTAACTTTAACGAACTTATCCTCTGCAGCAGAGGTGACTCTGTGTCTTCCTTTCCTGTGGCGGTCCTCATGAGAGCCAGTTCCCTCATAGCGCTTCATTGTTTTTGCGACTGCACTTGAAGAAATGTTCACTTCTTGAAAACTTCTTGAAATATTCCGGATTGGCTGACTTTCATGTCTTCAAGTAATGATGGACTGTTGTTTCTCTTTGCTTATTTGTGCTGTTCTTGCCATAATATGGACTTGGTCTTTTACCAAATAGGGTTATCTTCTATATGCCACCCCTACCTTGTCACAGCTCATACGCATTAAGAAGGAAAAAAATCCACAAATTAACTTTTAACATGACACACCTGTTAATTGAAATGCATTCCAGGTGACTACCTCATGAAGCTGGTTGAGAGAATGCCAAGAGTGTGCAGAGCTGTCATCAAGACAAAGGGTGGCTACTTTTAAGAATCAAAAATATCAAATATATTTGGATAAAAAAAACATTGGGTTACTACATGATTACACATGTGTTATTTAATATTTTTGATGTCTTCACTATTATTTTACAAATTAAGAAATACAATGGAATGAGTAGGTGTGTTCAAACTTTTGACTGGTAATGTATATATTACAATGCTCGGAAAAATACCCAAACTATTGCTAGATAGTAAACATTCTGAATATAAAACTCACAAAAATTACCTTTACACAATTATACACACTAACTATCAAATGCGCTAATTGTGATGGTAGCCATAAAACAAATGTATTAAAGAAACAATTATCAAGGTGGCACACCGACACATGTGATGTCATTTAAAATCCCAGGATGTCCTCTCAAGGGTGCAATAAGACCTTACACAATGGCGTGTATGGCCTTAGAGATATAGAGTTGCTTAGAAAACGGAGTTGCTCGGTCTCAGGAGGCTATGAGACAGACACAGGGGGGACAGGGGTATCTGACAGGTAGGGTGTATGGTCTACTTTAATATACCTCTTTTTAGGGAACATTTTCAACATTTAACACTCTTATCCAGAGCGACTTACAGGAGCCATTAGGCTTAAGTACCTTGCTCAAGGGCACAGCAACAGATTTTTCAACTAGTCGGCTCAGGTATTCAAACCAGCTACCTTTCGGTTACTGGCCCAACGACCTTAACCGCTAGTGTAGCTGTCACCTTCTTCACTGGCTGTTTCTTTGACTGCTTAAGATATGTGTCCCCCACTTCCCCATCTGGACTCAGTCCCCAAAAATGGAGTGAACCGTAAAACAATCAGTGTAGCACCTACACGTCTCAAACAATGAATGTTGTTGTTTTTCTGTCTTGAAGGACTAATACTGACAGTCTCTCAGAGCCTCTCAGGGCCATTCTAACAATGTGACATAAAGAAGTTGTGGGAAGTCATCTGTAGACATTGACCACTGCGTTTGGGAGAGGAAGTGTTTTGACTTGCATTAGACGTCATGTAAACAAGGTTGACAGTAGGGCTGTTACGGTGACCAACCATATTACTGCCACACTGGTAGTCAAGAGTCATGATGTCAGTCAAATTCCACTTGACCGTTTAGTCACGGTAATTAGGCTTCTCCAAGCACTGATGCTGCTGATGGTCATTAGTAGCCTACCAAACTTGCTAACTGCCTGGTACTCTGCACTCTATTGGTCCTCTAATCTCTCTGACATCGATGCAAATGTAATCAGAAATCTAATCAGACACTTCCTGAGAGCCCATGAGTTCATGTTGCACAACATTTCTATAAGCCACAGTGCATTCGGAAAGTATTCACACCCCTTCCCTTTTCCCACATGTTGTTACGTTTCAACCTTATTCTAAAACAAATTAAATACAGGTTTTTCCTCATCAATCTACAAACAATACCCCATAATGACAAAGGAAAAACAGGTTTTTAGAAATGTTTGCAAATTTATTACAAAAAAATAAAAAAAAACAGAAATACCTTAAATACATACGTTTTCAGGCCCTTTGTTATGAGGCTCGAAATTGAGCTCAGGTGCATCCTGTTTCCATTGATCACCCTTAAGATGTTTCTACAAATTGATTGGAGTCCACCTGTGGTGAATTCAATTGATTGGACAGGATTTGGAAAGGCACACACCTGTCTTTATAAGGTCCCAGAGTTGATAGTGCATGTCAGATCAAAAACCAAGCCATGAGGTTGAAGGAATTGTCCTGGAGAGCTCCGACACAGGATTGCGTCGAGGTCCGGTTTTGGGGAAGGGTATGCCCAAAAATCTGGGCATTGAAGGTCCTCAAGAACACAGTGGCCTCCGTCATTCTTAAATGGAAGAAGTTTGAAACAACCAATAATCTTCCTAGAGCCGTCCGTCCGGCCAAACTGAGCAATTGGGGGAGAAGGGCCTTGGTCAGGGAGGTGACGAAGAACCCAATGGTCTCTCTGACAGAACTCCAGAGTTCCTCTGTGGAGATGGGAGAACCTTCCAGAAAGATAGCCTTCTCTGCAGCACACCACCAATGAGGCCTTTATGGTAGAGTGGCCAGACGGAAGCCACTCCTCAGTAAAAGGTACATGACAACCCGCTTGGAGTTTACCAAAAGGCACCTAAAGGACCCTCAGACCATAACAAACAAGATTCTCTGGTCTGATGAAACCAAGATTGAACTCTTTGGCCTGAATGCCAAGCGTCACGTCTAGAGGAATCCTGGCACCATCCTTGCAGTGAAGCATGGTGGTGGCAGCATCATGATGTGGGGATGTTTTTCAGCGGCAGGATCTGGGAGTCTAGTCAGGATCGAGAGAAAGATAGACAGAGCAAAGTACATAGAGATCCTTGATGAAAACCTACTCCAGATCATTCAGGACCTCAGACTGGGGAGAATGTTCACTTTTCAACAGGACTACGACCCTAAGCAGACAACCAAAATAACACAGGAGTGACTTTGGGACAAGTCTCTGAATGTCCTTGAATGGCCCCGCCAGAGCCCAGACTTGAACCCGATCGAACATCTCAAAATATTAGCCTTTCACTTTTCTGTAGATGTAGATGTTTCAAAGGTGCACATCAGAGGCTTGTATGTGTGTCCTGGAGATGCTAAACGTGTTTATGTTAATTAACGGTCATATACCGTGAGACCAGCAGGCTTTTGCATGACAATAACCCACTGACAAAATGACCGTCACAACCCTAGTTGACAGTATGCTTGTGTACCAGGAAGTAAAGGCAGGATGCACGATCTGTGTCATTCAAACTCTGGTCCCCTGATTACAACACAGAGTCCATTTAGTTCCCCTTGATATGATACATGTTATACCGTGCTATTGTCAGAGTGAGAAGCTTATATAAAAATGTGCAGTATTGTCAAAGTGGAATTGAGGACAGTTCATCGGGCATTTGAGAAGAACATTGACAGGTTCAGGCATATTGTCTCTCCAGAGAAAGTCTCTCTTCTAATAAGGACAAAGTACGAAGTGTTGTCTTCACTGCTGAAGTTAATAAGCGAAGAAAAGTGTGGTAGTGTCATTCTTCATAGTCCCCCGTGGAGAATGCCACTTTAGACATCTCTCCTGCATAATCTACCATTACAGTAGGCTGGGTGATTTATGCAGTGGGGTATTCAAGAGGTACCGTGGAGGACACAGTCTGGAACTACTGAGGAGTTGTTTGATGAACTTTCTCTAATTAGAATCTGTTTTCCTCTATTTTTTCCCCTTTTATATATTATCCATTGTTCTCCTCCACTCTCTGTGGAGCAAGATAAATGACATGAATTAAGTTCTCCTCCACTCTCTGTGGAGCAAGATAAATGACATGAATTAAGTTCTCCTCCACTCTCTGTGGAGCAAGATAAATGACATGAATTAAGTTCTCCTCCACTCTCTGTGGAGCAAGATAAATGACATGAATTAAGTTCTGCTCCAACTCGTTCAAAAAGAAAATGGCTTCACTTCCTCATCTCTCCAAACGTCTTCTATTGGAAAGATCGTTTTGACCTGTGATGTTTGTTGCTGCTGCTGTGGACGCCAAATTGTGCTAATTGAAAGGCTTGGCTGACAGGTAACAGACAAACAGACGGTTTTAAAAGTCCCATCTCTGCTCTCTGCTCTCATGCTCATCCCAGCCACTGTACTGTACAGATGTCTGTGCTGTGTCCTCTGTTGGTCTGCAGAGGTATGTGTCCTTCGGGTTCTGCAGTGACGCAGGTACTGTACACAGGTCAGTGGTCTAACCACACCTCCGGCAGCAGGCTGCATCGATAGGCCAAGCTCACTACCAAGACTCCCTGTGTCTATTTAAAAATTAAATAAAAACATGTAAAGTTTATTTAACTAGGCAAGTCAGTTAAGAACAAATTCTTATTTACAATGACAACCAACTGGGGAACAGTGGGTTAACTGCCTTGTTCAGGTGCAGAATGGCATATTTTTACCTTGTCAGCTCAGGGATTCCATCCAGCAACCTTTCGGTTACTGGCCCAACGCTCTAACCACTAGAGTGTTGGGCCAGTAACCAAAAGGTAGCCTAGTGGTTAGAGTGTTGGGCCAGTAACCAAAAGGTAGCCTAGTGGTTAGAGTGTTGGGCCAGTAACCACTAGGTAGCCTAGTGGTTAGAGTGTTGGGCCAGTAACCAAAAGGTTGCTAGATTGAATCCCAGAGCTGACAAGGTAAAAATCTGTCGTTCTGCCCCTGAACAAGGCAGTTAACCCACTGTTCCTAGGCCGTCATTGTAAATAAGAATTTGTTCTTAACTGACTTGCCTAGTTAAATTAGTTAAATTAAAAATTCCTGTCTGTTACAGTCACCGTGCAGGAGAACCTGCATGGCTCTCTCTGGAACATGTCTGTCTCTCTCTCTCTGGGCCCTGTATGTCTCTCTCTGAAACATGTCTGTCTCTCTCTGGAACCTGTCTGTCTCTCCCTTGACCTTGTTTGTCTCTCTCTGGGCCCTCTCTGGGCTCTGTCTGTCTCTCTCTGGATCTTGCCTGTCTCTGTGTGGACCTGGCCTGTCTCTCTCTGGGCCCTGTCTGTCTCTCTCTTGACCGTGACTGTCTCTCTCTGGGCCCTGTCTGTCTCTCTCTCTGGGCCCTGTCTGTCTCTCTCTTGACCTTGACTGTCTCTCTCTGGGCCCTGTCTGTCTGTCTCTCTCTGGGCCCTGTCTGTCTCTCTCTGGGCTCTGTCTGTCTCTCTCTGGATCTTGCCTGTCTCTGTGTGGACCTAGCCTGTCTCTCTCTTGGCCCTGTCTGACTGTCTCTCTCTGGGCCCTGTCTGTCTCTCTCTCTGGGCCCTGTCTGTCTCTCTCTTGACCTTGACTATCTCTCTCTGTGCCCTGTCTGTCTCTCTCTCTATGCCCTGTCTGTCTCTCTCTTGACCTTGACTGTCTCTCTCTCTCTGGGCCCTGTATGTCTCTGGAACCTGTCTGTCTCTCTCTGGAACATGTCTGTCTCTCTCTCTCTGGGCCATGTCTGTCTCTCTCTCTGGGCCCTGTATGTCTCTCTCTGGGCCATGTCTGTCTCTCTCTGGGCCTTGTCTGTCTCTCTCTGGGCCTTGTCTGTCTCTCTCTGGAACATGTCTGTCTCTCTCTCTCTGGGCCCTGTCTGTCTCTCTCTCTGGGCCCTGTATGTCTCTCTCTGGGCCCTGTATGTCTCTGGAACCTGTCGGTCTCTCTCTGGGCCCTGTCTGTCTCTCTCTTGACCTTGACTGTCTCTCTCTGGGCCCTGTCTGTCTCTCTCTCTCTGGGCCCTGTCTGTCTCTCTCTGGGCTCTGTCTGTCTCTCTCTGGATCTTGCCTGTCTCTCTCTGGACCTTGCCTGTCTTTCTCTGGGCCCTGTCTCTCTCTCTCTTGACCTTGACTGTCTCTCTCTGGGCCCTGTCTCTCTCTCTCTCTGGGCCCTGTATGTCTCTCTCTGGGCCCTGTGTGTCTCTCTCTGGGCCCTGTATGTCTCTCTCTGGGCCCTGTATGCTTCTCTCTTGAACATGTATGTCTCTCTCTCTGGGCCCTGTATGTCTCTCTCTGGGCCATGCCTGTCTCTCTCTCTGGGCCCTGTATGTCTCTCTCTGGGCCATGTCTGTCTCTCTCTGGGCCTTGTCTGTCTCTCTCTGGAACATGTCTGTCTCTCTCTCTCTGTGCCCTGTCTGTCTCTCTCTCTGGGCCCTGTATGTCTCTCTCTGGGCCCTGTATGTCTCTGGAACCTGTCGGTCTCTCTCTGGGCCCTGTCTGTCTCTCTCTTGACCTTGACTGTCTCTCTCTGGGCCCTGTCTGTCTCTCTCTCTCTGGGCCCTGTCTGTCTCTCTCTTGACCTTGACTGTCTCTCTCTGGGCCCTGTCTGTCTCTCTCTCTCTGGGCCCTGTATGTCTCTCTCTTTATGGGCCCTGTATATCTCTCTCTGGGCCCTGTATGTCTCTCTCTGGGCCCTGTATGTCTCTCTCTGGGCCCTGTATGTCTCCCTCTTGGCCCTGTCTGTCTCTCTCTCTGGGCCCTGTCTGTCTCTCTCTCTGGGCCCTGTATGTCTCTCTCTGGGCCCTGTATGTCTCTCTCTGGGCCCTGTCTGTCTCTCTCTCTGGGCCCTGTCTCTCTCTGTCTGGGCCCTGTATGCCTCTCTCTGGAACCTGTCTGTCTCTCTTTCTGGGCCCTGTCTGTCTCTCTCTCTGGGCCCTGTATGTCTCTCTCTGGGCCCTGTATGCCTCTCTCTGGAACATGTCTGTCTCCCTGCATTGTCAAGCAAATTTAAATTAATCCCATTTTTGTGTCCCCCTGAAGGAACAATGGAGGGACCTTCCTGTGTTTCCCTGTGGGCTGCTGGGGGAGGTTTAAGCAGAAGGGGGGGGGGGGGCAGAACTTCTCCATATCTCTATTCACACCACTGATCTCAATTACCTGCAATACTCTTTCTCAACATTGTTGAAAATTGCATCGCATAATACACTAAATAAACCATGAACTAAATCTATTGGCACATTAATTCACAAGTCACACATCACATTGCAAAGCGGTGAATAAACCAGACATTTATTTTAGGAACTTTCCACGGTGTATATTTTTGGGGTCTGAGTGTTACATTTTAATGGAAGCAGACTGGCATGTGAGGATTTGCATGTGAAGTAGTTGCCTGACCATTCATGCCAGTTTACTGGGGCTGTCCCCTGAGCTGGCTCCCCTGAGCTGGCTCCCCTGAGCCTGCTCCCCTGAGCTGGCTCCCCTGAGCTGGCTCCCTTGAGCCTGCTCCCCTGAGCTGGCTCCCCTGAGCTGGCTTCCCTGAGCCTGCTCCCCTGAGCTGGCTCCCCTGTGGCTTGCTCCACCTCCTGTGTCCCTGGTCTACATAGACCATAGACCAACGTTTCTGGGTAATGTACTGTTAGGCACCCCTGGGAGCTGCTGTTTGAATCCTTCCTTTCACTGCTGTGTGTGTGTGTGCACATGTGTGTTTGTGTTTTTGTGCACGCATCCGTGTGTGTGTGTGTGTGTGTGTGTGTGTGTGTGCGGGGGTGTGTGTGGGGGGGGTATAAAGTAATATTCAGCAGAAGTAGGACAAGAGGTCCTGCTGTTGGAGCTTGTATTATCTCAGGCAGCCATTCATTAATTATCTTCCCTCCACAGTCTCTTATCTTCCTTTGTTCCCTCTTTCTGTTATTGCTTCAAGCACCTTGTTCTACACTGCTTTAATCCACGCTCTTTTCTTCAATCATTTGCTGATGCTATGGCCTTGGGAAGCTGGGAAGAAAAGGAATATACAGGGCTCTGTGTGTGTGTGCGTGTGGGTACGCACGAGTGTGTGTGTGGGAAATATTAGGAGCCATGTTAGGCATTCACCGAAGCAGCACTTCATTTCCCCAAAACATAAAGCATTATCATTATATTATTATCCTGGTTCACACTGGGATGTGAAATGTATTGAAATGTGTGTATTTGCATGTCACTTACTGGGATCCATGGCCACACACACACACTGTATAATAGAAAGTATAGTATACTCTGAATGCTAGAGATAAACAGTGGCTCTTCCAGCGTTAGACCATGTAACATATGGATGTGAGAATTGATAGCTGGTTGTCCCCTTAACCCCTTTGTCGTTACCCAGCTCCCTGAGTCTGTCTGCTGACGTGCTCTAACTTTAGATTTATGTTGTGTTCTAGTTGACCAGAAGTGTTTGTATTTATCACGACAGCAGGCTCCTGGATGAGCTGTTCAACTGTGTCTATACACACACAACACGTCCTCCATCCCTGGTGTTTAGGAGAGCACACTCTAGTGGAGCTAGGCCTTTAGCCTGCTGTCTAAGCACTGCTGGCCTGCACTGTTGGGTTAAATGGTGCATGGACTCAGTGGATATGGGCTGCACCTCAGCCCACTGTCTGGTCACAGGCACTTGGCTTTTGATGATTGCACTTGGTTTTAATGTGGTACTATAACTGTGCCATTATAGCCCCCCAGGGAGGGAGAGATAGAGTGTCCAGGATTGACACCTCACGTCCCCTTTCAACCCTTCCTCTACGTCGCAGGAAGTCCTGCCACCCCATCCTAGTCGCACCCTGTTCTGTTCCCAGTCAGCACACACCTGCTGCATGCCGGACACTGCCCTGTTATGAGGGTATAGTGGTATAGTCTGGACTATGGCCAGTCCCCTGTCCCAGAGGTGCCTCCTCAGGTGGCCAGAGATGCTGCCACGGCCTATGAGTCATTACAGTAAACCTTTAATAATGGATGGCATACCAGTGGAAGTATACCAAACTTTTTTGATATACTCAGAGGACCATTATTAGCATGTTTTAACCACTCCTATATAAATGGTAGATTATCAGACATGCAACAAGAAGGTCTGATATCATTATTACTGAAACAGGACCCAAGAGGTATATATAAAGATCCAGTCCATTTAAAAATTTGAAGCCTCTTACACTTTTTCAAAAATCCTAGCCAAATGCTTGGCGCATAGAATTAAAAAAGTATTGTCAGATCTTATTCTTCATAATCAGACAGGTTTTTTACATGGACGATACATTGGAGATAATATAAGACAAGTACTGGAAACAATAGAACACTATGAAATATCGGGGAAACCAGGCCTGGTTTTCATAGCTGATTTTGAAAAGGCTTTTGATAAAGTACGACTGGAGTTTATAGACAAATGCTGAGAATATTTCCATTTTGGGGAATCTTATAAAATGGGTTAAAGTTATGTACAGTAACCCTAGGTGTAAAATAGTAAATAATGGCTACATCTCAGAAAGTTTTAATCTATCTAGAGGAGTAAAACAAGGTTGTCCACTATCGGCATATCTATTTATTATTGCCATCGAAATGTTAGCTGTTAAAATTAGAACAATCTAACAATAATGTTAAGGGATTAGAAATACGTGGCTTAAAAACGAATGTGTCATTGTTACGCTGATGATTTAAAACCACAATTAGAATCTCTCCACGGCCTCATAGATGATCTAGATACTTTTGCAATCCTCTCTGGATTAAAACCAAATTATGATAAGTCTACTATATAATGTATAGGATCACAAAAAAAATTATATGTTACATTACCATGTAGTTTACCAATAATGGTCTGACGGAGATGTGGACATACTCGGTATACAAATCCCAAAAGAAAGAAACGATCTCACTTCAATAAATTTGTATATAAAGTTAGCAAAATAGATAAGATCTTGCTACCATGGAAAGGAAAATACCTGTCTATTTGTGGAAAAATCACCCTGATTAACTCTTTAGTCACATCACAGTTTACCTATTTGCTTATGGTTTTATTGACCTGATTTTTAAATTAAATGAACAAAAAATATTACATTTTATTTGGAATGGCAAGCCAGACAAAATTTAAAGGGCCTATTTATATAACGAATATGAATTCAGAGGGCAGACATGATTAAATATTAAATCATTAGACCTCTCACTAAAGGCATCAGTCATACAAAAGTTATACTTAAATCCAAACTGGTTCTCTAGTAAATTGGTAGGAATGTCTCATCCTATATTCAGGAAGGGCCTGTTCTCTGTCCCTCTGTGTTCCTCTCTCTGACCCTTTCTGTCCCTCAGTGTCCCCCCGTGTCCCTCTGTGTCACTCTCTGCCCCTCTGTTTACCTCTCTGACCCTTTCTGTCCCTCTGTGGCCCTCTCTGTCCCCATGTGTCCCTCTCGGCCCCTCTGTGTCCCTCTCGGTCCCCATGTGTCCCTCTCTGTCCCTCTGTGTCCCTCTGTGGCCCTCTCTGTCCCCATGTGTCCCTCTCTATCCCCATGTGTCCCTCTCTGTTCCTCTGTGTCCCTCTCTGCCCCTCTGTGTCCCTCAGTGTCCCCCCGTGTCCCTCAGTGTCCCCTGTGTCCCTCAGTGTCCCCCCGTGTCCCTCTGTGTCCCTCTCTGCCCCTCTGTGTCCCTCTGTGTCCCTCAGTGTCCCCCCGTGTCCCTCAGTGCCCCCATGTGTCCCTCTCTGTCCCCATGTGTCCCTCTCTGTCCCTCTGTGTCCCTCTCTGTCCCCATGTGTTTCTCTATGTCCCTCTGTGTCCCTCTCTGTCCCTCTGTGTCCCTCTCTGTCCCCATGTGTCCCTCTCTGTCCCTTTGTGTCCCTCTGTGTCCCTCTCTGTCCCCATGTGTCCCTCGCTGTCCCTCTGTGTCCCTCTCTGTCCCTATGTGTCCCTCTCTGCCCCTCTGTTTCCCTCTCTGTCCCTCTGTGTCCCTCTGTGGCCCTCTCTGCCCCTCTGTGTCCCTCTCTGTCCCTCTGTGTCCCTCTGTGTCCCTCTGTGGCCCTCTCTGCCCCTCTGTGTCCCTCTCTGTCCCTCTGTGTCCCTCTCTGTCCCTCTCTGCCCCTCTGTTTCCCTCTCTGTCCCTCTGTGTCCCTCTGTGGCCCTCTCTGTCCCTCTGTGTCCCTCTCTGTCCCTCTGTGCCCCTGAAGGTAGAGTCAAGCGAAACTCCGTGACTGGCTGTATGGGCCGGGTGACACATGGCCAGGACTATGGCCGTTGCATTCCCACACCGCTGCTATTCTTACTCCTTTCAAACCGGTTTAACTGCGGAAGTCTGGAGTCACATACCAGTGGCTTAGCTTCATAGCACAAAGCACAAGCGTTAAACAGTGGAAAACACTGCTCTTTGTGCAGCTGCACTAGAGCATCAATGGGTGGAACATACAAACATGACAGGATGGATTAATTGTCCAGTAGCAGTGTTTGACAGATTCTGCTCTGTGTCTCTGGCCTGGAGCTGGAGCTGCTGTTTCTGTCATACAGATTCTATGCAGTGTTAGTGGGGCATTAGGTACAGTACATTCACCTTACTAAGCAGGGGAACACTGGGCCCTTCCAACAGTAATTAGACAGGGAGACCTCTCCAAATCCCTGCTTCAGGAACAGACACAACCATGGCCTCCAGGCTCAGAGTGTGGAGATCAGGCTGATTGGTAGGGGACAGGTGTGGGATGTCACCACGACGATGAAGTGTGTGTGTGTGTGTGTGTGTGTGTGTGTGTGTGTGTGTGTGTGTGTGTATGCCCTCCTCGGCAGCCCCTTGGCCCCTTGACTGGGCTATTCTGGCATCATAATGGGCCACTTGTCTTGTTAGCGAGATGTTAATGGCTCTAATGTCAGGTGAAGGACACAGGCTGCTGTGGCCCTGTTTCTGGCCAGCTCACGGAGGGACAGCCATGCTATCTGCTTAGGGGACAGAGACAGGACTGTTAACTAAAGCACCGTGGAGAATGCTAACACCCGTTAGCAGAACTTTTGGCGGTTTGAAAGACGCAGGCCTTGTTTCTTCTCCCTAGACGCCATATTGGCATTGCCCTTGGTAAACACTCAGGGGAAGAAAGAGGAAATTGACTGTTTAGTCACAACTGTGAAATCATCTGAGATGGAGCTAAAGTGGTGGATTAGACTGGGCCTGGGCCAGGGGAGGGGGTTGAAGAGAGGGAGAGGAAAGAAGTGTTTTTTAGCTAATTAGAATGAATAGATTCTGAGAGCCACTGTAATTGTTTTCTCTCTTTGTCATGTCTCCCGGAAAACCGGGGGTTGGGTTGTGTTGCTATACTCGCTCTACCCTATCATGTACGGTGCTGTGTGGATCCGTTCCGCCTTGGTATGTACTGCTATGCTACCTGATCCTTACTGTATGTCCTTATGTGTGGAGGTTCTACAGAGGTATTTGATGGGAACTGAGTTCTTGTCTAATTTTAGGTGTTTGTATGTCCCTGCCTCTCCATGTCACACTCTTTACCATTTAGCCTGGCCCTTTCATTCCTGTTGTCCCTCTCCCTTCCTCCTCCATCCCTCTGTTGTCCCTCTCCCTTCCTCCTCCATCCCTCTGTTGTCCCTCTCCCTTCCTCCTCTATCCCTCTGTTGTCCCTCTCCCTTCCTCCTCCATCCCTCTCCCTTCCTCCTCCATCCCTCTGTTGTCCCTCTCCCTTCCTCCTCCATCCCTCTGTTGTCCCTCTCCCTTCCTCCTCCATCCCTCTGTTGTCCCTCTCCCTTCCTCCTCTATCCCTCTGTAGTCCCTCTCCCTTCCTCCTCCATCCCTCTGTTGTCCCTCTCCCTTCCTCCTCCATCCCTCTGTTGTTCCTCTCCCTTCCTCCTCCATCCCTCTGTTGTCCCTCTCCCTTCCTCCTCCATCCCTCTGTTGTCCCTCTCCCTTCCTCCTCCATCCCTCTGTTGTTCCTCTCCCTTCCTCCTCCATCCCTCTGTTGTCCCTCTCCCTTCCTCCTCCATCCCTCTGTTTTCCCTCCCTCTCCCTTCCTCCTCCATCCCTCTGTTTTCCCTCCATCTATCTTCCTCCTCCATCCCTCTGTTCTCACGTTTCCTCTTTCCTCCAGAGCCCTTGACTTCCCCCTGGCATTTAGCTGCATTTATTCTTCTTCTTCTGTTCCGTTGTTGTAGATGATGACTGGAGCCCTTGTTGAGGTGTTGTTTTGCCTGTTGGCCGGGGCCGTTTCTCAAGGGGCTCCTTAAGCCTGCCTTTCCTCCCTGAGTGTCTGTCTGTGGCCCCTACACCCTCCTCTCTCTCCGCCTCTTTCTCCTCTCCCTCTGCCACAAAGCTGCTGCCAGTCCACAGGGCCACACATGTCACATATGTCAGTCCTCAGGCCCTGATTTAGAGCCCGGTCCCTGCCTCCTGTACGTCACGGCTTTAACAGCGCAGAGACCAGGATAAAAGAGAGGGAGTGGGAAGCCATTCACCAGTCAGCCGGAAAGAGAGAGAGGATAAAGAGCAAGACGGAAAAAAAGGATGGAAAGAAAGCTCTCTCTCTCTCCCTGAAACAATAGCTCCTAGCCCGTCTGACATTTCAACTGTTTAAAAGTAGTGTGTGTGAAGCGTTAGAGTGACTATTCAGCCACACAGAGTGGCCTCAGTTCATCAGCCTTTATTAACAGTGTGAATGTGTTAGTTTGGCTGGAGGCGACAAGGAACAGAGTCAGCCAGCCTGCCCCACACAACTTCCCCTCTGTTTCCACCTCTCTCTCTTTCTCTTTTCTCTCTCTCTCTCTCTCTCTCTCTCTCTCTCTCTCTCTCTCTCTCTCTCTCTCTCTTTCTCTCTCTCATTTTCTCAATCCAGACACATTAAGAAATACAAACCGCTGTAAAACACCACTCCTGGACAATGTTCTGACTTGACTAGAGTGGTTGTCTACTGGGCATAAAAATCAACGCCATTCATTCCATTGTAGCCTATTATTGGTCTATTTTCTCTTTATTATGGGATGACTCATGCTTTTTCTCTGACGGTGCTAATATGGGTTTTAAACTGTGAACGTTTACTCTTTCTGAATACCTCACACTTATTTGTCCACACGACTCTAATCCCCTTAGCCACGTTGGACACTGAATTGGTTCAGCTCATACAACTCTTAGTGATGTTTGTCCCAGACCCTGTAGCGCCTCAGTAGAGTGATAACACAACCAGCAGCCCCACTGTGACTAACCAGGTACAGACTACTGGGCCTGTCAACAGCTACTTAGACACTGCTCCTGAGAAGGCCTGTTGGGGTCACAGCAGAGAGACAGCTAGGGGCTATAATTGACAGTCAGTGAGGAGTGTCCAAACAGGCTGTTAGTGGAGGCTGTCTTCTCCTCCTAGTGTCTGGGCATTGATCAGACAGTGTGGAGAGACAGGCAGATCACCACATAAACAACAGCATTACCCTATGTGCATATGCCAATGTACAAAATACTTAAACAAGTGCTATTATATCATAAACGGCTATGCTCAGAAATGACAACGGGCTGTTGAATGCTTCTGAGTGTTACTAACACAGACATTGTGTTTAATGAGAGTGTTTAGTATGGCCAGGGGTCCAGGGGGGATGGGGCTGAGGATGGAGGGCCTCTGTGGCAACACGCTGGCATGTGGCTGGGCCACAGAGAGATGCCACGTTCTTCTGTCTGTGCGTGTTTGTGTCTCTGGGGAGCTGGGCTGGGTTTTGTTCCTCCTGGCGGGGAATGCGGGAGGAGGAGGGAGAGGAGGATAATGGCTATACCCACAGGGGGGGGAGGGAGGGAGGGAGGGAGGGAGGGAGGGAGGGAGGGAGGGAGGGAGGGAGGGAGGGAGGGAGGGAGGGAGGGAGGGAGGGAGGGAGGGAGGGAGGGAGGGAGAGAGAGAGAGAGAGAGAGAGAGAGAGAGAGAGAGAGAGAGAGAGAGAGAGAGAGAGAGAGAGAGAGAGAGAGAGAGAGAGAGAGAGAGAGAGAGAGAGAGAGAGAGAGAGAGAGAGAGAGAGAGAGAGAGAGAGAGAGAGAGAGAGAGAGAGAGAGAGAGAGAGAGACGTCCTCCCCAACAGCACAGCAGACAACAGCAACCGCAGAGAGAGAGGATGAGGGAAGGTCAGGCAGGAGACAACAGAATACCCACCCTAACCATTTAACTGGCTGTGTGGTGGTATCCTGCTGTGTCCAGGAGGCTCTTCTGGACAACAGAGATGTTTCCATTGAATATGAACAGCATGTTCTCTAAGAATAGATTCAAGAAAATTGATTTTTATTGTGAATAAAGACAAAATAAATGGAGATAAATCGTCCCAAAACGAAAAGCCTAGTTAGTGTATTCATTATTATTAATTATTGTTCATTCCCTCTCTCTTAGTGTAATTGTCCAGGGGCCCCGTCATGAAGTGGCCCTGTCTGGTGTTTACTCAAAATGTAAAAAACTTAATCTGGGCCTACAGTATTTACGAGTACACCACTTATATTCTGTCTATCCACAAATGTGTGGATGCACGTTAAAGAGATTCTCCGGTACTTTTCAGCCAGTAGTTCTGACAGAAGCACTCACTAGCCAAAAGTGGGTCCCCAAAAATAGAGTACTACGTCACATATGTGCAATATAGACCATACTGTAGGAGGGAAATACAGACCATAGTGTAGGAGGGAAATACAGACCATAGTGTAGGAGGGAAATACAGACCATAGTGTAGGAGGGAAATACAGACATTAGTGTAGGAGGGAAATACAGACCATAGTGTAGGAGGGAAATACAGACCATAGTGTAGGAGGGAAATACAGACCATATTGTAGGAGGGAAATATAGACCATAGTGTAGGAGGGAAATACAGACCATAGTGTAGGAGGGAAATACAGACAATAGTGTAGGAGGGAAATACAGACCATAGCGTAGGAGGGAAATGCAGACCTTAGTGTAGGAGGCTCTCCTCAGATATGTGCTCCACATCATTACTTTCTCTCTCACTCTGCTGTGTGTGCATCTTGGTAGCTGTCACTCATATGGCAAGGGGCTGTAGCTCATTGGCTGAACTCGAATTGCTAAGGGACTGTGTGGGAAAATGCAGCACAGCTTCCAGAAAAACGGTCGCTTTCAAACTAGGAATGACATTGTTAATTGAGGTAAGCCAGTAATTCTGCTGCTAGATTGTGAATGTATGAACTACACATTGACACATCATATCCAAAGCAGTAAAAACATTTTTGCAGTTCCCAATGTTACGGACAATGTCCATAACCTGCATTTTTTTTAGGGTGATTTTAATGCTAACCTTGGATGTCAGAGGGAGTGTGTCTTATCAGCCTGTATATTATTTTCCTTGGAGAAATATAACATCGTAAGGTGATCTGTTGTTTTCTTCCATTATCTCCCTTAATTAATATCTCCATCTCCTTGGGCAGTGTGTCATTAATGTCTGCACCTCCCTGGGCAGTGTGTCATTAGGACATAATTACACTCAAGGTCAATGGAGTCATTTATTAACCTGTTTATGAATTTGATCATTAGACTACTTCACAGCAATCCAACTTATCTATCTCTATAATCACAGGACATTATTTTTGCCTCAGTTTCCCAGTCTTCTCTCTGAGTAGAGTCCTCTTTCTCTCCCCAGTCTCTCTCTCTCCCTAGTCTCTCTCTCTCTTCCCAGTCTCTCTCTCTCTCTCTCCCCAGTCTCTCTCTCTCTCACTCTCCCCAAAGTCCTCTCTCTCTCCCCAGTCTCTCTCACTCTCTCTTTCGCTCCCCAGAGTCCTCTTTCTCTCCCCAGTCTCTCTCTCTCTCCCCAGAGTCCTCTTTCTCTCCCCAGTCTCTCTCTCTCCCCCAGAGTCCCCTTTCTCTCCCCAGTCTCTCTTTCTCTCCCCCCAGAGTCCTCTTTCTCTCCCCAGTCTCTCTCTCTCTCCCCATAGTCCTCTTTCTCGCCCCAGTCTCTCTCTCTCTCTCTTTCTCTCTCTCTCTCTCTCTCTCTCCCCAGAGTCCTCTTTCTCTCCCCAGTCTCTCTCTCTCTCCCTAGAGTCCTCTTTCTCTCCCTAGTCTCTCTCTCTCTCCCAGAGTCCTCTTTCTCTCCCCAGTCTCTCTCTCTCTCCCCAGTCGCTCTCGCTCTCTCTTTCCCTCCCCAGAGTCATCTTTCTCACCCCAGTCTCTCTCTCTCTCCCCAGAGTCCTCTTTCTATCCCCAGTCTCTCTCTCTCCCCAGAGTCCTCTTTCTCTCCCCAGTCTCTCTCTCTCTCCACAGTCCTCTTCCTCACCCCAGTCTCTCTCTCTCTCTCCCCATAGTCAACTTTCTCTCCCCAGTCTCTATCTCTCTCTCGCCCCAGAGTCCTCTTTCTCTCCCCAGTCTCACTCTCTCCCAGAGTCCTCTTTCTCTCCCCAGTCACTCTCTCTCTTTCTCTCCACGAGTCCTCTTTCTCTCCCCAGTCTCTCTCTCTGTCCACGAGTCCTCTTTCTCTCCCCAGTCTCACTCTCTCCCTGAGTCCTCTTTCTCTCCCCAGTCTCTCTCTCTCTTTCTCTCCACGAGTCCTCTTTCTCTTCCCAGTCGCTCTCTCTCTACCCAGTGTCCTCTTTCTCTCCCCTGTCTCTCTCTCTCTTTCTATCCCTACAGTCCTCTTTCTCTCCCCAGTCTCTCTCTCTCCCCAAGAGTCCTCTTTCTCTCCCCATTCTCTCTCTCTCTCCATGAGTCCTCTTTCTCTCCCCAGTCTCTCTCTCTCTCCACGAGTCCTCTTTCTCCCCCCAGTCTCTCTCTCGCTTTCTCTCCCTAGAGTCCTCTTTCTCTCCCCAGTCTCTCTCTCCCCCAGAGTCATCTTTCTCTCCCCAGTCTCTCTATCTCTCCCCAGAGACTCTTTATCTCTCCCCAGAGTCTTTCTATCTCTCCCCAGAGTCTTTCTATCTCTCCCCAGAGACTCTTTATCTCTCCCCAAAGTCTTTCTATCTCTCCCCAGAGTCCTCTTTCTCTCCCCAGTCTTTATCTATCCCCAGAGTCTCTCTATCTCTCACCACTATGGTGGCCAGGGGGCCCTGTAGGCTGCCCAAGGGACCCTGTATGGTGACCAGGGGCCCTTATGGTGGCTGGGGTTCCTGTATGGTGGACGGAGGGCCCTGAATGGTAGCCAGGGTTCCCTGTATGGTGACCAGGGGCCTTGTATAGTGGCCGGGGGGCCCTGTATGGTGGCCGGGGGTGCCCTGTATGGTGGCCCGAGGGCCCTGTATGGTGGCCTTGTGATTCATGGAGCCTGGAGGGGGTGATAGTGTAGAATTGTGTGTAAACAGTGGAGTAGCCCTGGCCCTGCCATTGCCCTGCCATCAACTGTCTGGGGTCACTGCCTACCACAGGGCCTCAACAGGGCCTCAGATCCCTGCTTTGTTAAGCAGCCTGTTCACTTCTCCTCACATGAATCTGTTCTGCAGGGACACTGTTGTTGTTGCCTCCTGCTTTCCTTTAATCAAGACCTCCTTTGTTTGTGCCAGACGAGGAGAGGGAGAGAGGGATGGGGGAGAGAGGGAGAGAAAGGCCACCTGAAAAACTGGTCCCCTCCGCTCCCCTCCGCTCCCTCTCTCCCTCCATCTGGAGCTTAGAGCTTCATTACTGTCTGATTCAACTTCTGCCAACACTAACCCTGGGGTTTAAATACCAATTTTGTATTTTGTATTTATTAGAGATCCCCATTAGCTGTTGCCAAGGCAGCAGCTACTCTTCCTGGGGTCCAAACATATTAAAACTCTTACATTACATATAAAACAAAAGATAAAACAGTACATCACATAACATTATTACACCGCTGCATATCTACAGTACATCACATAACATTATTACACTGCTACATATCTACAGTACATCACATAACATTATTACACCGCTGCATATCTACAGTACATCACATAACATTATCTACAATATCTACATATCTACAGTACATCACATAACATTATTACACCGCTGCATATCTACAGTACATCACATAACATTATTACACTGCTACATATCTACAGTACATCACATAACATTATTACACTGCTACATATCTACAGTTCATCACATAACATTATCTACACCGCTGCATATCTACAGTACATCACATAACATTATCTACAATATCTGCATATCTACAGTACATCACATAACATTATTACACCGCTGCATATCTACAGTACATCACATAACATTATTACACTGCTACATATCTACAGTACATCACATAACATTATTACACCGATGCATATCTACAGTACATCACATAACATTATCTACACCGCTGCATATCTACAGTACATCACATAACATTATTACACCGCTGCATATCTACAGTACATCACATAACATTATTACACCGCTGCATATCTACAGTACATCACATAACATTATTACACCGCTGCATATCTACAGTACATCACATAACATTATTACACCGCTGCATATCTACAGTACATCACATAACATTATTACACCGCTGCAAATCTACAGTACATCACATAACATTATTACACCGCTGCATATCTACAGTACATCACATAACATTATTACACCGATGCATATCTACAGTACATCACATAACATTATTACACCGCTACATATCTACAGTACATCACATAACATTATTACACCGCTGCATATCTACAGTACATCACATAACATTATTACACCGCTGCAAATCTACAGTATATCACATAACATTATAACACCGCTACATATCTACAGTACATCACATAACATTATAACACCGCTACATATCTACAGTACATCACATAACATTATCTACACCGCTGCATATCTACAGTTCATCACATAACATTATTACACCGCTGCATATCTACAGTACATCACATAACATTATTACACCGCTACACATCTACAGTATATCACATAACATTATCTACAATATCTGCATATCTACAGTTCATCACATAACATTATTACACCGCTGCATATCTACAGTACATCACATAACATTATTACACTGCTACATATCTACAGTACATCACATAACATTATTACACTGCTGCATATCTACAGTACATCACATAACATTATCTACAATATCTGCATATCTACAGTACATCACATAACATTATTACACCGCTGCAAATCTACAGTATATCACATAACATTATCTACAATATCTGCATATCTACAGTTCATCACATAACATTATTACACCGCTGCATATCTACAGTACATCACATAACATTATTACACTGCTACATATCTACAGTACATCACATAACATTATTACACTGCTGCATATCTACAGTACATCACATAACATTATCTACAATATCTGCATATCTACAGTTCATCACATAACATTATTACACCGCTGCATATCTACAGTACATCACATAACATTATTACACTGCTACATATCTACAGTACATCACATAACATTATTACACTGCTACATATCTACAGTACATCACATAACATTATTACACCGATGCATATCTACAGTACATCACATAACATTATTACACTGCTACATATCTACAGTACAATACATAACATTATCTACAATATCTGCATATCTACAGTACATCACATAACATTATCTACAATATCTACATATCTACAGTACATCACATAACATTATTACACCGCTGCATATCTACAGTACATCACATAACATTATCTACAATATCTACATATCTACAGTACATCACATAACATTATTACACCGCTGCATATCTACAGTACATCACATAACATTATCTACACCGCTGCATATCTACAGTTCATCACATAACATTATCTACAATATCTGCATATCTACAGTACATCACATAACATTATTACACCGATGCATATCTACAGTACATCACATAACATTATTACACTGCTACATATCTACAGTACAATACATAACATTATCTACAATATCTGCATATCTACAGTACATCACATAACATTATTACACCGATGCATATCTACAGTACATCACATAACATTATTACACCGCTGCATATCTACAGTACATCACATAACATTATCTACAATATCTACATATCTACAGTACATCACATAACATTATTATACCGCTACATATCTACAGTACATCACATAACATTATCTACAATATCTACATATCTACAGTACATCACATAACATTATTACACCGCTACATATCTACAGTACATCACATAACATTATCTACAATATCTGCATATCTACAGTACATCACATAACATTATTACACCGATGCATATCTACAGTACATCACATAACATTATTACACCGCTGCAAATCTACAGTACAATACATAACATTATCTACAATATCTACATATCTACAGTACATCACATAACATTATTACACCGCTGCATATCTACAGTACATCACATAACATGATTACACTGCTACATATCTACAGTACATCACATAACATTATTACACTGCTACATATCTACAGTACATCACATAACATTATCTACAATATCTACATATCTACAGTACATCACATAACATTATTACACTGCTACATATCTACAGTACAATACATTCAGCTTGCCAAAATTTCTTACAAAAACAAGTAGTGATGAAGTCAATCTCTCCTCCACTTTGAGTCATGAGAAATTGACATGCATGTCATTGATGTTAGCTATCTGTGTTCCTTTAAAGGCCTACTGTGCTGCCCTGTTCTGAGACAATTGCAATTGTAATTTCCTAAGTCCCTCTGTGTCACCTGACCACACGACTGGTGGTGTGACAAAACGTGGGCCTGTAGGACCGGCCTTGTTGATAGTGTTGTTAAGAAGGTAGAAACTAGGGCCTGTAGGACCGGCCTTGTTGATAGTGTTGTTAAGAAGGTTTAAACTAGGGCCTGTAGGACCGGCCTTGTTGATAGTGTTGTTAAGAAGGTAGAAACTAGGGCCTGTAGGACCGGCCTTGTTGATAGTGTTGTTAAGAAGGTAGAAACTAGGGCCTGTAGGACCGGCCTTGTTGATAGTGTTGTTAAGAAGGTAGAAACTAGGGCCTGTAGGACCTGCCTTGTTGATAGTGTTGTTAAGAAGGTAGAAACGTGGGCCTGTAGGACCTGCCTTGTTGATAGTGTTGTTAAGAAGGTAGAAACTAGGGCCTGTAGGACCGGCCTTGTTGATAGTGTTGTTAAGAAGGTAGAAACTAGGGCCTGTAGGACCTGCCTTGTTGATAGTGTTGTTAAGAAGGTAGAAACTAGGGCCTGTAGGACCGGCCTTGTTGATAGTGTTGTTAAGAAGGTAGAAACTAGGGCCTGTAGGACCTGCCTGTTGACAGTGTTGTTAAGAAGGTAGAAACTAGGGCCTGTAGGACCGGCCTTGTTGACAGTGTTGTTAAGAAGGTATAAACTAGGGCCTGTAGGACCTGCCTTGTTGATAGTGTTGTTAAGAAGGTAGAAACTAGGGCCTGTAGGACTGGCCTTGTTGATAGTGTTGTTAAGAAGGTATAAACTAGGGCCTGTAGGACCGGCCTTGTTGATAGTGTTGTTAAGAAGGTAGAAACTAGGGCCTGTAGGACCGGCCTTGTTGATAGTGTTGTTAAGAAGGTAGAAACTAGGGCCTGTAGGACCTGCCTTGTTGATAGTGTTGTTAAGAAGGTAGAAACTAGGGCCTGTAGGACCGGCCTTGTTGATAGTGTTGTTAAGAAGGTAGAAACTAGGGCCTGTAGGACCGGCCTTGTTGATAGTGTTGTTAAGAAGGCAGAGCAGCGCTTTATTATGGACATGCTTCTCCTCATCCTAGCTACTGTTGTATCAATATGTTTTGACCATGGCAGTTTACCATCCAGGTTTACTCCAAGCAGTTTAGTCACCTCAACTTGCTCAATTTCTACATTATGAACTGAGTACACAGATACACATACTAATGCACATATGCATGAGATCAGACACACTCACACACTCCATTGTTAGATCCACACACACAACACACACATATGCAAACATAAGGAAATGGCCTAACAGACAGACAACCCCAGTGCCCCAGCCTGCTGAGACAGGTTGTGGTGCCTGAACAGTGTGTGTGCTGCAACCCACCTTGACTGGGTCATGTTTTCCATATAAAAGTGTTGGCTTGCTGCTCTCCTGCTGGTGGCTGGGTATAGGGCTGTCCCAGGGCTCTACACGGGGGCATAATCCCCTCATTAAGTCACCCAGGCAGCGCTGGGCGCAGATGGTAGCCTGGCACTGGGACAGGCCACCGTTCTCCCTCTCTGTACCACTGTCAGACACACATCTGTCCGTCCAGCCCAGCTCACGTGATGCTCATTGGATCACTAATATATTGGCTTTCACTGACTTTGTTGAGGCTTTGCTCTAACTGGCACAGCGGTGTGTGTGTGTGTGTGTGTGCGTGTGTGTGTGTGTGTGTGTGTGTTTTGTCTGAGGAGTTGACTGTGTTCACTTCATTTGTTTTGGTATTAAACAGTGATGGGTGATTTGAATGGTTGCACTGTCTAATCGCTTTAGCAGTGGGGTACGTTTGTAACGTTTTTAACTAACCATCTGATATAAAGAGCATTGTGCCTGGGCTTTTTTATCATGAAATAATGATTCCCAATTCATCAGTGATTAATAGGAAATGGAAATGATGAAACAGTAACAGTGGTTTGTATGGTTTCTTATTATATTCCCCTGCCATCAGGACACAAGGGGAGACTGCTTTCACACACGCTCTGAAGACACATATACACACACCAATTACAACATTCCTCTCTCTCAAACCAGGAACAGTGTTCCCAAGTCCCCTACTGCACTTACCTGTACTCTGTCTGTATGATAGATTACTGGAAAATATCTCTCTCTCTCTCTCTCTCTGACTCTCTCTCTGACTCTCTCTCTCTCAGTATATATATGTATCTTTCTCTCTCTCTCTCTCTCTCTCTCTCTCTCTCTCTCTCTCTCTCTCTCTCTCTCTCTCTCTCTCAGTATATATATATATATATGTATCTTTCTCACACTCTCTCTCACTTTTCCTCTCTCTCTTTTGATTTCACTTTATCTTTTTCTCTCTCTTTCTCTCTCTTTCATTTCCTCCCTGACTGGAAGCTCTAAAGACGTTTACATGACTTCAATGGACATTCAGCAAAATGTACTATTTTACAAACTGTAAAAAATACTCTCGTAAATATTATTTATCTTAGATGACACTTCAGTTTACTAATGCAATAACAAAATGTCCATGTCAGTTTTACTCTTCTCACTTTACGGAAAACGTACATAATTTCTCCTATTTTTCATTCAGAACCTGAAGATTGTGGTCTTCCATGGGAGTAGGCTTAATAAGAGTGTGTCTATGTTCTTAGCTGTTAGAAGCCTGGCCACATGAGAGGCTGCAGTGTGTCTGGCTGCAGTGTGTCTGGCTGCAGTGTGTCTGGCTGCAGTGTGTCTGGCTGCAGTGTCTTGTGTGTTCCTGACCCATGGAGGCAACCTGGTCTCGGGGATAGACGTAACGTAGTAAATGTAAATCCGGGACCTTTTATGTTTCATATGGCATGTATTAATTTGTGGATGTCCATCATCCATTTCATATGATATGTTGCAAATTACAATTATCATGATATATTAAGATTTGTAATTTGTACAATATGTTGCGAATTGCAATTCGTACAATAGCTTACACATTTGCAAAACATGGTATGTTGCACATTCCAATTTGTTGTGGCTAATGTTAGCGAGGTGGCTAATGCTAATGTTAGCTAAGTGGCTAATGTTAGCTAGGCTAGGCTAGGGGTTAAGGTTAGGGTAAAGATTAAGGTTAGGAGTTAGATAAAGGGTTAAGGTTCTGATTAGGGGAAGGGTTAGCTAACATGCTAAGTAGATGCAAAGTAGCTAAAAAGTAGTAAGTAGTTGCAAAGTTGCTGATTAGCTAAAATACTAAAGTTGTCTGTGAACATTTGGGTTGCTAGACGTTCATGTTATACACCAACCCATCTACCCCGACTAACCACCCTACTTTCGTTTTTGCCTTGAGTAACCTTCTGTCTTATGTAACCATACCAATAGTAACATATCATACAAATTGGAGTTTCCCGGATTTACACTTACTATGTTACACCTAGTCTATGAGACCAGGCTGATGGAGGTCACTCTGGGCATCCTGTTGCAGATTTACAGATTTACTCTACACCAGATGCTCAGCGATCACACTCCACTTTGTAGTTTATGTTGGACCGTATGTCCACATCGCTATTTATGGGCAGGGTGTTTGTCAAGCTAAACTACTCCTAGAGGGCTCATAAAGTGGACTGGTGTCCACATTCCACATGTTCTGTTGTCGGTGTGTTCATGCTGGGGAAGTGTATCTTGGTTGGATGCCCTCATTACCAAACAAGCACAGAAAGACATGGCTGGTTTCTCTACACCACATGGAACCCTGATCCTACAGGACACCACAATGGAGTCACTTTGACATCCCAGCACCCTCTTTCATCCTCTGCATCCTCTTCTCTGTGCCTCCCTCCCGCTATCCCTTCATCAGGAAGTTCTGCTCAATGTCTCCCCAATGTGATGTCACACATAATTTGTATCCCTGTGGTAAATTCAGTGAATGAGGACAGAGCTGGTTTTTCTCAGGCGGTGAGAGAGTCAACCTCTCCATGACTCTGGCTCTATGTTCATAATTGGGCCATGGACGCTTTGTGACCCTAGAGAATGGATCGAAAGGTCTGGACTAGTGGAGCCCTTCTCCAAGTGATACAACTTCAGATTATATAGAGTATGTACAGTTGAAGTTGGTAGTTTACATACACTTAGGTTGGAGTCATTAAAACTCGTTTTTCAACCACTACAAATTTCTTCTCAACAAACTACAGTTTTGGCAAGTCGGTTAGGACATCCACTTTTGACGTCATTTGAGTCAATTGGAGGTGTACCTGTGGATGTATTTCAAGGCCTACCTTCAACCTCAGTGCCTCTTTGCTTGACATCATGAGAAAATCAAAATAAATCAGCCAAGACCTCCACAATCAGAATTGTAGACCTCCACAAGTCTGGTTCCTCCTTGGGAGCAATTTCCAAATGCCTATCTATGGGGTTTTGGTTTCTCTAGGTAAATGTAGGTCTATGGTGTCCTGAATTGGTTCCCAATCAGAGGCAGCTGTTTATCGTTGTCTCTGATTGGGGATCCTATTTAGGTTGCCATTTTCCATTTTGGTTTTGTGGGTTATTGTCTGTGTAGTTGCATATCAGCACTCGTTGTTTATAGCGTCACGGCGGTTTGTTAGTTTGTTTAAGTGTTCTTCGTTAAATAAAATGAAGAATGTATTCCAATCACGCTGCGCCTTGGTCTCCTCGTTACGACGAACGTGACACCTAGAGAGGAACGTACTTTGGTGTGAAAAGTGCAAATAAATCCCAAAAGAACAGCAAAGGACCTTGGGAAGATGCTGGAGGAAACAGGTACAAAAGTATCTACATCCACAGTAAAACGAATCCTATATCGACATAACCTGAAGTGCCGCTCAGCAAGGAAGAAGCCACTGCTCCAAAACCGCCATAAAAATAAATAAAAAACTACTGTTTGCAAGTGCACATGGGGACAAAGATCGTACTTTTTGGAGAAATGTCCTCTGGTCTGATGAAACAAAAATAGTTTGGTCATAATGACCATTGTTATGTTTGGAGGAAAAAGGGGGAGGCTTGCAAGCTGAAGAACACCATCCCAACCATGAAGCATGGGGGTGGCAGCATCATGTTGTGGGTGTGCTTTGCTGCAGGAGGGACTGGTTCACTTCACAAAGTAGATGGCTTCATGAGGATGGAAAAACATGGATATATTGATGCAACATCTCACGACATCAGTCAGGAAGTTAAAACTTGGTCGCAAATGGGTCTTCCAAATGGACCATGACTCCAAGCATACTTCCAAAGTTGTGGCAAAATGGCTTAACCTCTCTAGGGTATGTGGGACGCTAGAGTCCCATCTGGCCAACATCCAGTGAGATTGCAGAGCGCCAAATTCAAATAGAGAAATACTCATTATAAAAATTCAGAAAACAAAACATATTTTCCTTAGTTTTAAATATGATCTTCTTGTGAATCCAACCACGGTGTCAGATTTTTAAAAAATGCTTTACGGCGAAAGCATACCTTACGATTATTTGAGAATATAGCTCAGTTGACAAATTATTACAAACAGTAACCAGCCAAGCAGAAGCGTTACAAAACTCAGAAATAGAGATACAATTAATCCCTTACCTTTGATGATCTTCATATGGTTGCACTCAGAATACATTCATTTACTCAATACATGTTCCTTTTGTTCAATGAAGTCTCTTTATATCCAAAATCCTCTGTTTTGTACGCGCATTTTCTTCAGTAATCCACAGGCTCAAACACAGACAAAAAATCAGAATTGTATCCGTAAAGTTTATAGAAACATGTCAAACGATGTTTATATTCAATCCTCAGGTTGTTTTTAGCCCAAATTATCTATAATATTTCAACCGGACAGTAACGTTGTCAATATAAAACGTAAACAAGAAATGCACTCTGTCGGGATTGCGCATGAAAAAGCTCTGTGACATGTCAGGGTCCACTCATTCAGACTGGTCTTACTCCCTCTTTTATAAGATTACAAGCCTGAATCCATTTCTAAAGACTGTTGACATCTAGTGGAAGGCACAGGAACTGCAAATGTAGTCCCAAGTCAATGGATACTGTAATGGCATTGAATAGAAAACTACAAACCCCCCCCCCCCCCCCCCCCCCAAAAAAAAAAAAAAATAACTTCCTGAATTAATTTTTCTCAGGTTTTCACCTGCCAAATCAGTTCTGTTATACTGACAGACACTATTTTAACAGTTTTGGAAACTTTAGAGTGTTTTCTATCCAAATCCACCAGTTATATGCATATCATATCTTCTGGGCCCGAGTAGCAGGCCGTTTAATTTGGGACGCTTTTCATCCAAAATTCTGAATGCTGCCCCCTACCCTAGAGAAGTTAAGGACAACAAAGTCAAGGTATTAGAGTGGCCATGAGCAAGCCCTGACCTCAATCCTATATCAAATTTGTGGGCAGAACTGAAAAAGCGTGTGCGTGCAAGGAGGCCTACTAACCTGACTCAGTTACACCAGCTCTGTCAGTAGGAATGGGCCAAAATTCACCCAACTTATTTTTGGAAGCTTGTGGAAGTCTAGCTGAAACATTTGACCAAAGTTAAACAATTTAAAGGCAATGCTACCAAATACTAATTGAGTGTATGTAAACTTCTGACCCACTGGGAATGTGATGAAAGAAATAAAAGCTAAAATAAATAATTCTCTCTACTTTTATTCTGACATTTCACATTCTTAAAATAAAGTGGTGATCCTAAATGACCTAAAACAGGGAATTTTTACTTGGATTAGATCTCAGAAATGTTAAAAAACTGAGTTTAAATGTATTTGGCTAAAGTGTATGTAAACCTCCGACTTCAACTGTATATAGAGAGTTTATAGCTGAGAAGAGGAGTCAATAATATTATATATCGCTCGCTCTCCCTCTTTTTCTCTCTTTCTCTCTCTCTCTCTGTTCGATGAGCAACGATTTCAGTATTCTCCTCACTGAACGGAGAGAAGTTGAACCACTCACAGACTGACTCTCAGTCCCTCAAGGACCTAGCTGAGTGACTTATGGATTTGTGCTGTATGTGTTGGCAGCCAGAAACGAGAGGCCCATATCCAAACAGAACACAGGGCCTTGACCAGAGCTGAGCGAAGGGATGGCAGCCGACGGCCAAACGTGGAAATATGGGCTAGTTTGGTAAGCAGTAAAAAGATACATGCCACAAACAGCATTTCTCTATGCCAAACGTAGAAAAACTAACTATAGTGGGCAGTTCCATAGAGGAAAGAGAGGTTATAAGATTGAGGCAACCTATTCCGGGACTGGCTTGGTGCATTATTCAATGAAGATGGCCCAAGTACTGTAAGTTTCCACAAGAGTATCTCTATAGGTTAGTGTAGGTTAGTGTAGGTTAGAGTAGGTTTGTGTAGGTTAGTGTAGATTAGGCCCTGCTCTCTGCAAGGTACAGGGATTCCATTTCATTGCTGAAACATTTAATACTTCTGTCTCTGTCTGTGTTTCCTATGTATTTTCCAAGGCACAAAGGAGGGACATTTCTGTATTCTCTTCTCCTTTGTAAAGGGCTCAAGTGCTGCATTCTTGAAGAGGTTTGTTGAAAAGATACAATTGCACTTTATATATCCACAACAATCACTATTGTTCCCATAAGGCCATTCTGTTTGCTAGCTCGTCAGGAAAAGAGATGAACAGAAGAAAAACGAGTTAATTGCAGTGAAACAGTAAACCAACATGACATACTAGAGTCTGCTTATTTCTTCCCTTGCTACTGCCTCAATGTCCTTTTAATGTTTTGGCTTGCTGTGCCCCTCCTTTTATCTTCTGATGCTCCACCAGCAGTTACCGCTGTGATCACATCTACATTTATTTCAATGTGTGGTAGAGTGTGTGTGTGTGTGTGTGTAGGCTGTACGGTGTATGAGCTTCATTGTATAGAGTTTTGGTTGGTTTGGTAATGTTATAAAGCCATTAGGACACTCCACTCAGGTTGTTAACACCCTTGGCCTGTTGACCCTTAATACATGTTGAAGAGCAAATAGCCTCTGTGCTGTATTTCAATGACATCTCATTGCTTTGAACTGTGGCTAGATAGAAAGCGTGTTTTGTTATATTCAGGTAACTGTGTGAGAGATGAGGAGGACAGGGTACAGGCTTAATGAAGGCCAGACTGTGTGAGAGATGAGGAGGACAGGGTACAGGATTAATGAAGGCCAGACTGTGTGAGAGATGAGGAGGACAAGGTACAGGGTTAATGAAAGCCAGACTGTGTGAGAGATGAGGAGGACAGGGTACAGGGTTAATGAAAGCCAGACTGTGTGAGAGACGAGGAGGACAGGGTACAGGGTTAATGAAAGCCAGACTGTGAGAGATGAGGAGGACAGGGTACAGGGTTAATGAAAGCCAGACTGTGTGAGAGACGAGGAGGACAGGGTACAGGGTTAATGAAAGCCAGACTGTGAGAGCTGAGGAGGACAAGGTACAGGGTTAATGAAAGCCAGACTGTGAGAGCTGAGGAGGACAAGGTACAGGGTTAATGAAAGCTAGACTGTGTGAGAGATGAGGAGGACAAGGTACAGGGTTAATGAAAGCCAGACTGTGTGAGAGATGAGGAGGAAAGACTACAGGGTTAATGAAAGCCAGACTGTGTGAGAGATGAGGAGGACAGGGTACAGGGTTAATGAAAGCCAGACTGTGTGAGAGATGAGGAGGACAGGGTACAGGGTTAATGAAAGCCAGACTGTGTGAGAGATGAGGAGGACAGGGTACAGGGTTAATGAAAGCCAGACTGTGTGAGAGATGAGGAGGACAGGGTACAGGGTTAATGAAGGCCAGACTGTGTGAGATGAGGAGGACAGTGTACAGGGTTAATGAAAGCTAGACTGTGTGAGAGATGAGGAGGACAGGGTACAGGGTTAATGAAGGCCAGACTGTGTGAGAGATGAGGAGGACAGTGTACAGGGTTAATGAAAGCTAGACTGTGTGAGAGTTGAGGAGGACAGGGTACAGGGTTAATGAAGGCCAGACTGTGTGAGAGATGAGGAGGACAGTGTACAGGGTTAATGAAAGCCAGACTGTGTGAGAGATGAGGAGGACAGGGTACAGGGTTAATGAAAGCCAGACTGTGTGAGAGATGAGGAGGACAGGGTACAGGGTTAATGAAAGCCAGACTGTGTGAGAGATGAGGAGGACAGGGTACAGGGTTAATGAAAGCCAGACTGTGAGAGTTGAGGAGGACAGGGTACAGGGTTAATGAAAGCCAGACTGTGAGAGATGAGGAGGACAGGGTACAGGGTTAATGAAAGCCAGACTGTGAGAGCTGAGGAGGACAGGGTACAGGGTTAATGAAAGCCAGACTGTGTGAGAGATGAGGAGGACAGGGTACAGGGTTAATGAACGCCAGACTGTGTGAGAGATGAGGAGGACAGTGTACAGGCTTAATGAAGGCCAGACTGTGTGAGATGAGGAGGACAGTGTACAGGGTTAATGAAAGCCAGACTGTGTGAGAGATGAGGAGGACAGGGTACAGGCTTAATGAAAGCCAGACTGTGTGAGAGATGAGGAGGACAGGGTACAGGGTTAATGAAAGCCAGACTGTGTGAGAGATGAGGAGGACAAGGTACAGGGTTAATGAAAGCTAGACTGTGTGAGAGATGAGGAGGACAAGGTACAGGGTTAATGAAAGCCAGACTGTGTGAGAGATGAGGAGGAAAGGGTACAGGGTTAATGAAAGCCAGACTGTGTGAGAGATGAGGAGGACAGGGTACAGGGTTAATGAAGGCCAGACTGTGTGAGAGATGAGGAGGACAGGGTACAGGCTTAATGAAAGCCAGACTGTGTGAGAGATGAGGAGGACAGGGTACAGGGTTAATGAAGGCCAGACTGTGTGAGAGATGAGGAGGACAGGGTACAGGCTTAATGAAAGCCAGACTGTGTGAGAGATGAGGAGGACAGGGTACAGGGTTAATGAAAGCCAGACTGTGTGAGAGATGAGGAGGACAGGGTACAGGGTTAATGAAGGCCAGACTGTGTGAGAGATGAGGAGGACAGGGTACAGGGTTAATGAAGGCCAGACTGTGTGAGAGATGAGGAGGACAGGGTACAGGCTTAATGAAAGCCAGACTGTGTGAGAGATGAGGAGGACAGGGTACAGGGTTAATGAAAGCCAGACTGTGTGAGAGATGAGGAGGACAGGGTACAGGGTTAATGAAAGCCAGACTGTGTGAGCTCCGTGGGGGTTCAGTGTTATTTTAACCAACATTATCCTGAACCTGCTCCGGATCCTAAGTGGCTCTCTGCCATTTGACCTCTTTTCTCCCTGCGTCTCTCTGTCAACACACTACTTAGACAGGATCCCCGCTATGACAGCTGTCCTTTCAGCAAACATGGCTGGCTCAGATGGATGGAGGACAAATAAAAATGGTGTTTCTCTGTTGACCATAGTCAGGATGAATGGTTTTAGCTTCAGGCTCTGAATGCTGGGAGCAGTAGATTTTGTGAGGCAGCCCGAGGGATCTATATTTAGCCTTGTTCTAATCTGAAATCATCTGAAGGTTTTTGTATTATCTCTGTTTTAATCTGAAAGCAGCTGAAGGCTGAAGCTTCTCTGAACCCATGTAGACCCACAACCATACACAGGATATGAGCTCATCGATGTATGAATCAGAGTGACAGAAAAGTACCACAGTGTTCTTCTCTTCCCCTCCTCTACTCCTCCCCCTTCTTTCTTCTACTCCTCCCCCTTCTTTCTTCTACTCCTCCCCCTTCCTTTCTTCTACGCCTCCTCTCCTGCCTTCTATCATTTATTTCACTCCTGATCGTGTTGGAGTGCTCTAATATTGACCTAATGGGAGAGGCCTTAGGCAGGGCCCAGCGGCCCACAGTACAGGGACTACTTACTGACTGCAGGTCATTGTTAGCGGTTTCATTTAGAATGATCGATTAGGCCCTTAGCTGACTCCGTGGCCAAAGGTTAAGCGTCCTGAGGCTGGGCAGACTTGACTAATGCATAGGGAAGTACCCTTTTAACACTTGTGAGACAAGAAGGATTACATCTGAACTGTCCTGGAGAACGGTAAAGATGCAGATATCCCTCATATCGCCCTTAGGCTCTAGCTTCAAACACTGGCTGACTTTGGGTTGAAAAATATCCTATTCAAGCTACTCTCAGTGGTACCTTTTCTACTGAGGAATATCTATTGTCTGAGTCTCTGGGTACCTGTCATCAACTCTCTTTTCTCCCCAGGGTGTTCAGCTCCCCTCAGCTTTACTACAATGAGCAGCTTTTAATTTCTACACAGACAGTCAGTCAGACGGCTGAGATGCAGACAAGACGGCCTGTCAGGAAATAAAAAAATAGAAGCACGTATGTTGAATGGGATGAAGCCCCCTCAGGAGGACATTTATATCCCGCTGCAGTCTGTGCAGGGGAGTATGTGCATGCATATGCATCAGGTTTTACAATGGTGTTGAAAATTTAGGGGAAAGGATGAAGGCGCTTATACGAGCACAGCAGATACCAGTGTATTTGTTTACTGTGGTCCCTGCCCTCCAAAGACTGCATGTGTGTGTGTATCCATATGTAACCTAACATAGAAGCCGAAAAAAGACGCCTGAGCAGAGGACACAGAAGTTATCTTGACAATACTGTATCCCTGAAAACCAGAAATATCCACTTTCTGCCAACCCCTCAGAGTGATCTGTATGTGACCTGTAGTTGGAGCTGCGTTGGTGGGGAGCAACTCACTGTCTGACTGGAACAGAGACAGAGAGAGAGAAGGATGGGCCCAGAGAGAGAGGGAGAGAGAGAAAGAAGGAATGACTGGCCCATGTCAGAGAAAGGATTCACTCTGGTGCCTTATTGATTTTCTCTCTTTCTCCCTCTCTCCCTCTCTGCCTCTCTCCCTCTCTTCCATCTATCCATCCATCCACCGCTCGCTCTCTCAGTTAGACCTGAGATGAGCATGCTCCCCACAGACCAGCCACAAGGCTGCAGTCAGTCAGTCAGTCAGTCTGGTGTTTCTCTGTCCTTCTCCAGCTCGGCTCGGCAGTAAAAGGCTTAGATTTCTCCCAGGGCTTCAGTTACAGGCTGTGTGAGAGGAAGACAAAACTTGGTGTTACTAGATACAAGTGAAATCAAATCTGTTTGACTTGCCTTTGGGCAACAATATATTTTCCACAGCAACAGAGAATGTCAGAATTGACTGAGGGAAATGTAATTATACAAAGCCCAACAGATAGATGTATAGGTATTTTGGTGCTTTATAAGTAGCCTGTACGTTATTTTTTACAAGGAGCAGCATATTAGCATTAGTAATTAACATATACTGCTAAGTTTCAACAATATATAATGTGTTAGTGTTAATGTTTTCATTTGGGTTTAATCAGTGACTTAGGGTGTATGCTGCTCTGGTGTGTACTTAGGCCTCTGTCTGTCTGTCTCTTAGCTCTATTCACACACTCAGAGCAGTGATGTATGGTGTTTGAGTCATATGGGCAGCAATGTATGGGGTTTGAGTCATACGGGCATCAGTGTCATAGAGGAATCAGTGTATGTGGTTTGAGTCATATGGGCAGCCGTGTATGTGGTTTGAGTCATATGGGCATCAGTGTATGTGGTATGAGTCATATGGGCAGCCGTGTATGTGGTTTGAGTCATATGGGCAGCCATGTATGTGGTTTGAGTCATATGGGCAGCCGTGTATGTGGTTTGAGTCATAAGGGGGCAGCCGTGTATGTGGTTTGAGTCATAAGGGGGCAGCGGTGTATGTGGTTTGAGTCATATGGGCAGCCGTGTATGTGGTTTGAGTCATAAGGGGGCAGCCGTGTATGTGGTTTGAGTCATAAGGGGGCAGCGGTGTATGGGGTTTGAGTCATATGGGCAGCCGTGTATGGGGTTTGAGTCATATGGGCAGCGGTGTATGTGGTTTGAGTCATATGGGCAGCCGTGTATGTGGTTTGAGTCATAAGGGGTCAGCGGTGTATGGGGTTTGAGTCATATGGGCAGCCGTGTATGTGGTTTGAGTCATATGGGCAGCCGTGTATGTGGTTTGAGTCATATGGGCAGCCGTATATGTGGTTTGAGTCATATGGGCAGCCGTGTATGTGGTTTGAGTCATATGGGCAGCGGTGTATGTGGTTTGAGTCATATGGGCAGCCGTGTATGTGGTTTGAGTCATAAGGGGGCAGCCGTGTATGTGGTTTGAGTCATATGGGCAGCGGTGTATGGGGTTTGAGTCATAAGGGGGCAGCCGTGTATGGGGTTTGAGTCATATGGGCAGCGGTGTATGTGGTTTGAGTCATATGGGCAGCCGTGTATGGGGTTTGAGTCATATAGGCAGCCGTGTATGGGGTTTGAGTCATAAGGGGGCAGCGGTGTATGGGGTTTGAGTCATAAGGGGGCAGCGGTGTATGTGGTTTGAGTCATAAGGGGGCAGCGGTGTATGTGGTTTGAGTCATATGGGCAGCGGTGTATGGGGTTTGAGTCATATGGGCAGCGGTGTATGGGATTTGAGTCATAAGGGGGCAGCGGTGTATGTGGTTTGAGTCATATGGGCAGCGGTGTATGGGATTTGAGTCATAAGGGGGCAGCGGTGTATGGGGTTTGAGTCATATGGGCAGCGGTGTATGGGATTTGAGTCATAAGGGGGCAGCGGTGTATGAGGTTTGAGTCATACGGGCAGCTGTGTATGGTAGAGTGCCTCATACAGTATAGTTACCACCTCTGTCAGAGTATGTGTGGCAGTGTCCTGGTGTGTGTAGCAGAGTCGGGGAGCGCAGGCCGTCTGAAGCAGCTGTCAGATGTCCAACCAACATTCCCTCAGCACATCAAAGGCCTTCGGGCGTTGACACACTGCCTGCCTTTGAGTTGGCGTGTATCTGAGTCAATGAAAAACGAGCAGAGGAAGAGCGAGGCGAGAAAACAATGACCTTAAACAAACCTGGAATTAGGAGTTAGGACTCCACAGCAGCTGTTTGTCCCAGCAGTGGGACAGATGTAAGATCCACCTCAGGTTTTATTGCACTGGGGTGTGTGTGTAGTGTAGGGTTTTTGAGGGTAGGGTATGGTAGTGTAATGTAGCTGAGGATAGGGCATGATAGTGTAGGGTAGCTGATTTGTATTGTAGTGTGGGGCAGTGTAGTGTGGGATAATATAGTGTTGGGTAGTGTAGGGTAGGTAAGGATAAGACAGGGTAGGGTAGGGTGTGGTAGTGTTGAGTAGTGAGGGTAGGGTTGGGAAGCTGGGGATAAGGTAGGGTAGTGTAGGTTAGTGTATGGTAGGGTAGTGTAGCTGAGTATATGGTGTGGGGTAGTGTAGGGTAGCTAAGGATAAGGTAGGATAGTGTAGGGTAGGGTGTGGTAGTGTAGAGTTGAGTAGTGAGTGTAGGGTAGTGTAGCTGAGTATAGGTTGGTGTAGGGTAGGGTAGTGTAGTGTAGCTGAGTATAGGGTAGGGTAGTGTAATGTAGCTGAGTGTAGCCAGTCTGTGTGAGTACAGTAGACAGAAGAAAAGGGACACATTGCAGTAGATCATCCTGGTAGATCATCCTGTCATATGCACTTCACTGGACATCCTTGGTTATGTCAAATTAGGAGAGAAAGACAAGCTCTCTCTCAAGCACACACACACACACACACACACACACACACACACACACTACAGTACTGTGCTTGACCAGAACTCTGTCACCCTAAAGATGAATCCTTTGCTAATGAGTGTTTGCAGTGCAATTAAAGTCTCAGACCAATCAGGTCTGACAGACCATCTCACTCTGCTCCACAGAGAGACAGAAAGAAGAGAGAGAGACCAACCGACTGTTCTCATCTCAGTCCTTCTTTCTGTCTCTCTAGCAAACCCTCAACTCTCAAAGTGCTGGCAGGCTGGCAGACAAGCCCTCTAATTGCATGGTGCTGTGTGGATCTGAAAGCCTCTCATTCTCTCTCATCGATCTGGGCAGATGTGTGCTTATGTTCGATGTTAATGTGCTATTTCACAGGCTAACCCTGTTATATACTGTTATTTTCCTGTTATAGCCCAGTTATATTCCTGTTATAGCCCAGTTATATTCCTGTTATAGCCCAGTTATATTCCTGTTATAGCCCTGTTATATTCCTGTTATTGCCCAGTTATATTCCTGTTATAGCCCAGTCATATTCTCGTTTTATCCCTGTTACATTCCTGTAATATCCCTGTTATATCCCTGTAATATCCCTGTTTTATCCCTGTTTTATCCCTGTTACATTCCTGTAATATCCCTGTAATATCCCTGTTACATTCCTGTAATATCCCTGTTGCATTCCTATAATATCCCTGTCATAATCCTGTTATATTCCTGTTATTTTTATTATAGCCTGTTATAGCCCTTTTATATTCCCACTATATTCCTGCTATATCCCTGTTATATTCCTGTTCTATTCCTGTTCTATTCCTGTTATATTCCTGTTATATTCCTGTTATATCCCTGTAATATCCCTGTTATAGCCCTGTTATATATTTTTATTTTATTTTTTATTTTACCTTTATTTAATAACTAGACAAGTTATTATTTTCAATGATGGCCTAGGAACGTTATATCCTGTTTTATCCATGTTTTAATCCTGCCCACACTATAATCATAGATGGGACTCTTCTTCTCTCTCTTTCTTCTTGACCAAAATTATTGCATTATGGTTTTAAGGAGGTAGCATTGAATTGGGTACAGTCATTTCTAACTGACAGGAATCAGTCCACCTGTATCAATGGTTCCTTTTCTTCCCCTCATGTTTTATTAAACTGTGGAATACCGCAGGGCAGCTGCCTTGGGCCACCTCTTTACTTAATATATACCAACAACCTTCCTTATCTGTAACTCAAGCTACTATATCTGCAGATTACACTACAATTTATACATCAAGACAATGGGTTCAACAGGTACAGCAAGCTCTACAAGTACATTTGGAAAATATCAGGGAGTGGGTTTGCCGGAACAAACTTGTTTTAAACACCAAGACATCCAAAGTAATGTTGGTCTGTCTGTTCCACCAGGAAAAGGCCAACACATACTTGGGATACAAGTATGGGCGGAGTACAAATTGAGGAATTGGCAGATACCAAACTACTAGGAGTGCTGCTAGACAACTGCTTATCATGGTTGTCTCAAATAACTATGTAAAAAAGTATAATATTGAAACGCATGATCAGAAGGATAGCAAAATATTTACCGGGAAAGATTCTTAAGCAAACAACCCAAGCATTAATTGAGAGTCAGGTGAACTACTGTTCTATGTTCTGGGGACATGCATCAGCAAGTGAAATTAGGAGGCTGCAGATTGAACAGAACAAAGCAGCAAGGATTATTTTAAGGTGGAGATATGGTTATTCTGTTGTAGTCATCCACAATGCTCTTGGTTGGTCATCAGTCCACAAGATAATTGAAAAAAACATGCTTATTTTATTTCATAATATACACCATTTAAAACGGCCAAACTCTATTCACAACGATATTCAGTTGGTAAGAGACAGACATTCAGTAAATACTAGGAATAGATTGTCCACCATCTATGTGTTATCCAGACAGAAAAGAGAAATAGGCAAAATAACATTTAGATTTAGAGCAATACAGAAATGTAATAATTTATCTGAGCAAACCAGAAACCTCTCAATGCATACATTTAACCAATACTTTAAAACCCTTTAAATATAATACATAGGAGAGTTGTGGTGGACTATAGTAGATGAAGAATCAATCTATCTTTTCAGACTGTTAGAGTATTAATCTGGTCAATATGTCAGTGTATTATGTCTGTTTGTAACCGTGTGTTATATGTGAAAATGTAATCGTATTATAAAATGTATTTTAATATTTTTAAGGACTCTTGGAAGATTAGTCCAAATGAGATCCTAATCAAATCTAAATCAAATCAACCACATGTAGGCAGACTCTGGCTAGAGGAGGAAAGAAGGGAATGGAAGGTGATGAGAAGTGGAGGAGTGGAAGAGTGTGATCCGTCACTTCCTGTCGAGGTCTTGATGGAACCCGTCTGGCTGCCAGTCCTCCTGCCCCCTCCTACCCGCTCTTTATCTCTCTCTCCTTTCTCTCCTCCCCCTCTCCTCTGCCACCATAATGATGATTGATTGATCTCACCCAGCGGAAATTACTTTTTAACACCCACACTTTTGGGGGGTGCCGGGTTGGGGGGTTACGTATGGCATTAATGTGTGTTACACTGGGGCTGTGTTTGTGTGTGTGTGTAGGTATTGATCTGATTTGGGATCAGAGTACAGGACCACAGACTCATAAAGCCCATTCTAGGAGTCTCTGGACAACTCTGATAACCCCCAAAATGCATCTCACCTGCAAATGACTATTTTTACAGTTTTTCAGCCATATTACGTTATATTTTGGATGGCAATAAAAACAGATACGAACATGTGTGTATGTCTGTGGTGCTGGGGACGTACTATCGGCATACGCCTGTGTGTTTGCATTGCACAGTGTGGTGTGGTATGCATATGGGTGGAGGGTGTGTGTGGTGTGCATATGGGTGGAGGGTGCGTGTGGTGTGCATATGGGTGGAGGGTGCGTGTGGTATACATATGGGTGGAGGGTGTGTGTGGTATACATATGGGTGGAGGGTGCGTGTGGTATACATATGGGTGGAGGGTGTGTGTGGTATACATATGGGTGGAGGGTGTGTGTGGTATACATATGGGTGGAGGGTGTGTGTGGTATACATATGGGTGGAGGGTGTGTGTGGTATACATATGGGTGGAGGGTGTGTGTGGTATACATATGGGTGGAGGGTGTGTGTGGTATACATATGGGTGGAGGGTTTGTGTGGTATACATATGGGTGGAGGGTGTGTGTGGTATACATATGGGTGGAGGGTGTGTGTGGTATACATATGGGTGGAGGGGTGTGTGTGGTATACATATGGGTGGAGGGTGTGTGTGGTATACATATGGGTGGAGGGTGTGTGTGGTATACATATGGGTGGAGGGTGTGTGTGGTATACATATGGGTGGAGGGTGTGTGTGGTATACATATGGGTGGAGGGTGTGTGTGGTATACATATGGGTGGAGGGTGTGTGTGGTATACATATGGGTGGAGGGTGTGTGCTGTAAAAGGGAACTCACACAGTGCTAATTAAAAGGCCTTCTGTAGGACAGAACCATTCATCTTACCGATGGCCCAGAGCTGTCACTAACCCACATCCCTTCACAGCACAGCCCTCCCTGTGGGGGAATGTACTGCTGCTGCTGGGGGAGCACAGAACACATTGGTGTGTGTGTGTGTCTGTGTGCATGTGTGCGCTTACACATGCGTGTGTGCCCATCACGGCTAGATATGTATTTAGATCCAATAAAATGTATTTTTAAATGCTTTGCTTTAAAATATTCAAAACTGTGATATTTTCTCCTCTCCCGCTCTTCGCCCTGATTAAAATATGCCCCCACCGATCTGCATCTGCTCCCCTAAAGGTCACAAGAACCCCTGTTTCCCCTGGGTTTCCCCTGGGTGAACCCCTAGCATGGACCTCTGACCCCTGTTTCCCCTGCCTCTTCCTGCCCCTGCTCCCTGAGTGAACCCATAGCATGGACCTCTGAACCCTGTTTCCCCTGCCTCTTCCTGCCCCCTGCTCCCTGGGTGAACCCGTAGCATGGACCTCTGACCCCTGTTTCCCCTGAGTGAACCCATAGCATGGACCTCTGACCCCTGTTTCCCCTGAGTGAACCCATAGCATGGACCTCTGACCCCTGTTTCCCCTGCCTCCTCCTGCCCCCTGCTCCCTGGGTGAACCCGTAGCATGGACCTCTAACCCGTTTCCCCTGGGTGAACCCATAGCATGGACCTCTGAGCCCTGTTTCCCCTGAGTGAACCCATAGCATGGACCTATGACCCCTGTTTCCCCTGCCTCCTCCTGCCCCCTGCTCCCTGGGTGAACCCGTAGCATGGACCTCTGACCCGTTTCCCCTGAGTGAACCTGTAGCATGGACCTCTGACCCGTTTCCCCTGCCTGCTCCCTGGGTGAACCACGCCCAGCCCTGCTCTTCTGCCCCCTCTCTGCCCTCTCATTACCACCTCTGGGGTGAGGGGGATGACTTCAGTAAACTATTTGAATACAGATCACAGGAAGGAACTACTTGTATAAACTATTTGAACACAGTTATGATCTTTTATATCAAAGAATATATAGTTGCTTTTTAGTTGAAACTATATGTAAATTATATTCAGCTACCTCAAGTATTTGAGCAATTTCTATTTTCAAATAAACTGCAAAATATAACAATATTCTTCCCATGTCTGGTGTAGAGACACCTGCAGATCCTAGACCTGGGCTGTGAGTGTGTTTTCTATTTGTCGTGCAGGTCAAGCCCTCAGAGGGTTGTGGTTGTGAGACACATTGGGAGCAGGGGGTCAGCAGAGAGGGAGGGGGAGGCCCAGGCCCCCTCACTACGTGAACCTTGAACCACAGAGAATCAGAGAGAGAGGGGGTAGCCTATTGTGTGTCGATTAAGGCTTGAGCTTGAACATAAATCTGCAGGGCCCCAGACAAATGATAAGGATTTCCTCTGCCTTAGTGACACGACCTGACCGTCTGAGCCCTTATCAACCATTTCCTGAATGTCTGTCTGTATTCTATAGGAATGAGCTACCATCCTAATGCTCTGTTTCCTCCCCAATGACTGGGACTGGGGATCAGTCTGGGCCACAGCCTATAACATAATCACAGAGTACATAGACGATGACAGGTAACAGAACTCTTTTTTTTTTATTTCTTGAGATTTTGTTCTATTAATTTTATACTGCTTTTTTGAAAGATTTTATGGAATGTTTTGCTAAAGACGGTAACTTAGATTGTATGTCTTATTTTAGATCTTGGAAGTTGAGAGATTGTTACCCCCGACTGGATCAGAATGTGTGACCCTGCTAGGAAGGAGATGTTTTGTTAGATCGCTCACTTGTGTGACACTATGTGTTGTAACCGTTAATCTGCTGGGTCTCTCCACAGGCTGGCCTCGTGTGTGTGTGTGTGTGTGTGTGTGTGTCTGTGTGTGTGTGTGTGTGTTGGACCCAGTAAGGGACCGTAGCAGTATATCTTATCTGTAATGGGGTATGCGTGCGTGTGTGCATGCAGACGGCTAGGTGATGAATGGGTAAGGACAGGGTGAAAGCGGGGTCACAGTGTTTGTTTTGCAGTGTTTAGGTGGGGATGGGGAATGGGATGGGGTGAACTGAGCCCCAGTGATTTAGACTGTGTTGATATGACCTGTTTGACACTCTATCACTCTCTTCATCACTCTCTCTCATATTATAAATACAGGTAACATGTACAGGTAACTGCCAGAATAAAACAGGCAACTGCCAGAATAAAACAGGCAACTGCCAGAATAAAACAGGCAACTGCCAGAATAAAACCAGGCAACTGCCAGAATAAAACCAGGCAACTGCCAGAATAAAACCAGGCAACTGCCAGAATAAAACCGGCAACTGCCAGAATAAAACAGGCAACTGCCAGAATAAAACCGGCAACTGACAGAATAAAACAGGCAACTGCCAGAATAAAACAGGCAACTGCCAGAATAAAACATGCAACTGCCAGAATAAAACATGCAACTGCCAGAATAAAGCAGGAAACTGCCAGTATAAAACAGCAACTGCCAGAATAAAACAAACAACTGCCAGAATAAAACAGGCAACTGCCAGAATAAAACAGGCAACTGCCAGAATAAAACAGGCAACTGCCAGAATAAAACAGGCAACTGCCAGAATAAAACAAACAACTGCCAGAATAAAACAGGCAACTGCCAGAATAAAACAGGCAACTGCCAGAATAAAACAGGCAACTGCCAGAATAAAACATGCAACTGACAGAATAAAACAGGAAACTGCCAGAATAAAACCAGGCAACTGCCAGAATAAAACATGCAACTGCCAGAATAAAACAGGCAACTGCCAGAATAAAACATGCAACTGCCAGAATAAAACATGCAACTGCCAGAATAAAACATGCAACTGCCAGAATAAAACAGGCAACTGCCAGAATAAAACAGGCAACTGCCAGAATAAAACAAACAACTGCCAGAATAAAACAGGCAACTGCCAGAATAAAACCAGGCAACTGCCAGAATAAAACCAGGCAACTGCCAGAATAAAACATGCAACTGCCAGAATAAAACAGGCAACTGCCAGAATAAATCATGCAACTGCCAGAATAAAACATGCAACTGCCAGAATAAAACAGGCAACTGCCAGAATAAAACATGCAACTGCCAGAATAAAACATGCAACTGCCAGAATAAAACAGGCAACTGCCAGAATAAAACAGGCAACTGCCAAAATAAAACATGCGACTGCCAGAATAAAACAGGCAACTGCCAAAATAAAACATGCGACTGCCAGAATAAAACCAGGCAACTGCCAGAATAAAACCAGGCAACTGCCAGAATAAAACATGCAACTGCCAGAATAAAACAGGCAACTGCCAGAATAAAATATGCAACTGCCAGAATAAAACAGGCAACTGCCAGAATAAAACAGGCAACTGCCAAAATAAAACATGCGACTGCCAGAATAAAACAGGCAACTGCCAGAATAAAATATGCAACTGCCAGAATAAAACAGGCAACTGCCAGAATAAAACAGGCAACTGCCAGAATAAAACATGCGACTGCCAGAATAAAAAATTCAACTGCCAGAATAAAACATGCGACTGCCAGAAGAAAGAAACCCTTCAATAAATGAGGGATACAAAGTATATTGAAAGCAGATGATTCCACACAGGTGTGGTTCCTGAGTTAATTAAGCAATTAATATTACATCATGCTTAGGATCATTTATAAAAATTCCCAGAGATCTCTAAAAGAAATAGCTAGAAGAAGAGTTCTCGGTGTCTTTGAAAGAGGGGTTTCAAAAGAGCATAGTGGGTTTAAAGTGTGTGTGTGTGTGTGTGTGTGTGTGTGTGTGTGTGTGTGTGTGTGTGTGTGTGTGTCAGTCACCAGATCTCAACCCTATTGAACAGTTATGGGATATTCTGGAGCGACGCCTGAGACAGTGTTTTCCACCTTCATCAACAGAACACCAAATGATGGAATTTGTGACATCCCTCCAATAGTTCCAGACACTTGTAGAATCTATGCCAAGGCACATTGAAGCTGTTCTGGCGGCTCGGGTGGCTCGTGGCCTAACGCACTATTAAGACTTTATGTTAGTGTTTCCTTTATTTTGGCAGTTACCTGTATGTATCTCTCTCTTTCCCTTCTCTTTCTCCTTTTATTTCTCTCTCCTCACGATTCCCCTCTGTCTGAAGTGGAGAGGGGATTGTTGAAGCGTTACAAAACACTTAATGATTTTCTGAACAGTAATGATTCTTCTCCTTATTCAGTAATTGGTCCCATTTGCTTTTAGCTGTGAGCAGCTCACGAGCAGGGCACCACCCTGTGCCTGTGTGTCTCAGCTTAGAGATTCATTTGTTCTACTATTAAGACTATTTTGTTTTGTTGCCTGTGTGGTGCAGTTGGTAGAGCATGGCGCAGTTGGTAGAGCATGGCGCAGTTGGTAGAGCATGGCTCAGTTGGTAGAGCATAGTGCAGTTGGTAGAGCATGGCTCAGTTGGTAGAGCATAGCTCAGTTGGTAGAGCATGGCGCAGTTGGTAGAGCATGGCGCGGTTGGTAGAGCATGGCGCAGTTGGTAGAGCATGGCACAGTTGGTAGAGCATGGCTCAGTTGGCAGAGCATGCCTCAGTTGGCAGAGCATGGCTCAGTTGGCAGAGCATGGCTCAGTTGGCAGAGCATGGCACAGTTGGTAGAGCATGGCGCAGTTGGTAGAGCATGGCGCAGTTGGTAGAGCATGGCTCAGTTGGTAGAGCATGGCTCAGTTGGCAGAGCATGGCTCAGTTGGCAGAGCATGGCTCAGTTGGCAGAGCATGGCTCAGTTGGTAGAGCATGGCTCAGTTGGTAGAGCATGGCTCAGTTGGTAGTGCATGGTTCGACAAGGGGTCGCTCTGGAAAGAAATATGTGCAGAGCGAGATGAGAGATGTGTAACAATGGTTCCACAGAGGAAGAGAAGGATCGCCTTTTAGCTTTTCACACCGTCCATTTCATCACTAGGCTCTTTATCCTGCTATTTGATGGTGACATCAGTCACCAAGGTCAGCCTTATGACCCAGGCTGGACCCAGTAAGGGACAGCAGCAGTATCAGCTATCTGTAATGGGGATTGGAGCCAACCCCGGGCTCCAACCCCAGGCTCCAACCCCAACCCCGGGCTCCAACCCCGGGCTCCAACCCCAGGCCAAGGCTCCAACCCCAGGCTCCAGCCCCAACCCCAGGCTCCAAACCCAACCCCAGGCTCCAATCCCAGGCTCCAACCCCTGACTCCAACTTCAGGCTCAGGCTCCGACCCCAACCCCAGGCTTCAACAACAGGCCCAGGCTCCAAACCCAGGCTCCAACCCCAGGCTTTAACCCTAGGGCAGGAAGACTAGCTGCAGGTTAGTAGGAACAGCTGACCAATCATAATGATGACAGCCAACTCCTGTCTGCCCTAGATCATCATGGATGGACTGGTCAAATGGAGGACTGGGTTCTGTGTGGACATTTTATCTTGCACTTGTGAAGATTGCCTTGAAATGTTGACATAACCTCATTAACCTGATCTCTCTATTCTTCATGGGGACATAGAGTTGGTAAGTCTACAACAGGAGCATTCTCTGTATTCTTCATGGGGACATAGAGTTGGTAGGTAAACAACAGGAGCATTCTCTGTATTCTTCATGGAGACATAGAGTTGGTAGGTTTACAGCAGGAGCATTCTCTGTATTCTTCATGGAGACACAGAGTTGGTAGGTTTACAACAGGAGCATTCTCTGTATTCTTCATGGAGACAGAGTTGGTAGGTCTACAACAGGAGCATTCTCTGTATTCTTCATGGGGACATAAAGTTGGTAGGTCTACAACAGGAGCATTCTCTATATTATTCATGGGGACATAGAGTTGGTAGGTAAACAACAGGAGCATTCTCTGTATTCTTCATGGAGACATAGAGTTGGTAGGTTTACAGCAGGAGCATTCTCTGTATTCTTCATGGAGACACAGAGTTGGTAGGTTTACAACAGGAGCATTCTCTGTATTCTTCATGGAGACAGAGTTGGTAGGTCTACAACAGGAGCATTCTCTGTATTCTTCATGGGAACATAGAGTTGGTAGGTCTACAGCAGGAGCATTCTCTGTATTCTTCATGGAGACAGAGTTGGTAGGTTTACAGCAGGAGCATTCTCTGTATTCTTCATGGGGATTTAGAGTTGGTAGGTTTACAGCAGGAGCATTCTCTGTATTCTTCATGGGGATTTAGAGTTGGTAGGTTTACAGCAGGAGCATTCTCTGTATTCTTCATGGGGACATAGAGTTGGTAGGTCTACAACAGGAGCATTCTCTGTATTCTTCATGGGGACATAGAGTTGGTAGGTCTACAACAGGAGCATTCTCTGTATTGTTGGACTGGGTGATGCTACTGTGTGGTCTCTGTATTGTTGGACTGGGTGATGCTACTGTGTGGTCTCTGTATTGTTGGACTGGGTGATGCTACTGTGTGGTCTCTGTATTGTTGGACTGGGTGATGCTACTGTGTGGTCTCTGTATTGTTGGACTGGGTGATGCTACTGTGTGGTCTCTGTATTGTTGGACTGGGTGATGCTACTGTGTGGTCTCTGTATTGTTGGACTGGGTGATGCTACTGTGTGGTCTCTGTATTGTTGGACTGGGTGATGCTACTGTGTGGTCTCTGTATTGTTGGACTGGGTGATGCTACTGTGTGGTCTCTGTATTGTTGGACTGGGTGATGCTACTGTGTGGTCTCTGTATTGTTGGACTGGGTGATGCTGCTGTGTGGTCTCTAGTCCCACCGAGGTTTTCAGCTGCAGCAGTAATTGAAACAAAATGAAATCCAGCCGGCCGCGACCGGGAGACCCATGGGGCGGCGCACAATTGGCCCAGCGCCTTCCAGGTTAGGGGAGGGTTTGGCTGGCCGGGATGACATTGTCCCATCGTGCACTAGCGCAAGGATGGGATGGCTCATGTTTCTGTAGCAGCCAGTAAGTGGACTTTATGAAGATGAAAACGGCTGAGGCTGGGGCTGAGGCTGGGACTGGGGGCTGGAGCTGGGGCTGGGGGTGGGGGTGGGGCTGGGGGTTGGGCTGGGGCTGAGGCTGTGGCTGTGGCTGTGGCTGTGGCTGTGGCTGTGGCTGTGGTTGGGGCTGGGGCTGTGGCTGAGGCTGGCGCTGGGGGTTGGGCTGGGGCTGAGGCTGTGGCTGTGGCTGTGGCTGTGGCTGTGGCTGTGGTTGGGGCTGGGGCTGGGGCTGTGGCTGTGGCTGTGGCTGTGGTTGGGGCTGGGGCTGTGGCTGGGGCTGTGGCTGAGGCTGGCGCTGGGGGTTGGGGCTGGGGCTGGAGCTGGGGCTGGGACTGTGACTGGGGGCTGGAGCTGGGGCTGGGGGTTGGGTTGGGGCTGGTGCTGTGGCTGAGGCTGGGGCTGGGGCTGAGGCTGGGACTGGGGGCTGGAGCTGGGGGTGGGGCTGGGGGTTGGGCTGGGGCTGAGGCTGTGGCTGTGGTTGGGGCTGGGGCTGTGGCTGGGGCTGTGGCTGTGGCTGTGGCTGGGGCTGTGGCTGAGGCTGGCGCTGGGGGTTGGGGCTGGTGCTGTGGCTGAGGCTGGCGCTGGGGCTGAGGCTGGGGCTGGGGCTGAGGCTGGGGCTGAGGCTGGGACTGGGGCTGGGGCTGTGGCTGGGGCTGAGGCTGTGGTTGTGGCTGGGGCTGGGGCTGGGGCTGGGGCTGGGGCTGGGGCTGAGGCTGGGGCTGGGGCTGAGGCTGTGGTTGAGTCTGGGGCTGCTCCAGCCACTCTCTTCTCTATCACCCAGATAGACAGATAAATACATACACTGCTCAAAAAAATAAAAGGAACACTTAAACAACACAATGTAACTCCAAGTCAATCACACTTCTGTGAAATCAAACTGTCCACTTAGGAAGCAACACTGATTGACAATAAAGATCACATGCTGTTGTGCAAATGGAATAGACAACAGGTGGAAATTATAGGCAATTAGCAAGACACCCCCAATAAAGGAATGGTTCATCAGTACATCAGTACATCAGAAGACGTGGAGGAGGCCGTAGGAGGGCAACAACCCAGCAGCAGGACCGCTACCTCTGCCTTTGTGCAAGGAGGAGCAGGAGGAGCACTGCTAGAGCCCTGCAAAATGACCTCCAGCAGGCCACAAATGTGCATGTGTCTGCTCAAACGGTCAGAGACAGACTCCATGAGGGTGGTATGAGGGCCCGACGTCCACAGGTGGGGGTTGTGCTTACAGCCCAACACCGTGCAGGACGTTTGGCATTTGCCAGAGAACACCAAAATTGGCAAATTCGCCACTGGCGCCCTGTGCTCTTCACATATGAAAGCAGGTTCACACTGAGCATGTGACAGTCAGGAGACCATCCGCCACCTCATCAGGAGCATGCCCAGGCGTTGTAGGGAGGTCATACAGGCACGTGGACACCACACACACTACTGAGCCTCATTTTGACTTGTTTTAAGGACATTACATCAAAATTGGATCAGCCTGTAGTGTGGTTTTCCACTTTAATTTTGAGTGTGACTCCAAATCCAGACCTCCATGGGTTGATAAATTTGATTTCCATTGATCATTTTTGTGTAATTTTGTTGTCAGCACATTCAACTATGTAAAGAAAAGTATTTAATAAGAATATTTCATTCATTCAGATCTTGGATGTGTTATTTTAGTGTTCCCTTTATTTTTTTGAGCAGTGTATATAAATACTGATAATATGCATTTGTCACTGAGGCACCTGGGATCATGAGACTCCAATAATTCACACAGCAGTATTAATAATAATTCAATACCACTTCTCTCATAACCTTTAACAGCAGAGGAATTGAGGGAGGAGGGAGGGAGATATGGAGAAGAAGATGGAGATATGAATTGATTCAGCCCAGTCATTATGGATAGTAAATTGATGGGACGACTTTTATGTCTTGGTACAGTTACCTGTAACACAGTCCTCTTGGTGTTTTCATCACTCAGTCACCAAAAACGTCATATCTAGTCTGAGCAGCTAAAGGTGTATCCTTTCTTATCCTAGCCCGGTTGCTTTGATAAACTCACTATACAAACAGTTCTCTGACTGAGGATGAAATCATTCCCATGATCTATTTGCCTGGATAGGTGGTCTGTCTGTCTCAGTCCTCCTGCCGGGAGAGATGTGGGATATTCCAGAAAGACCTTTAAACTTCAATGAGAAATGAGGATGAAGGAGAGTGATGAAAATATAACAGGGAGGAAAGACATCCAGAACCAGAATAAATATGTTCCCATAAAAGTGTACGTTTCCCTTGTTCCTCTCCTCTCATACTCTCATCTGTTATGTATTTTCCCAGACAAAAGCATATTTGAGGCAGTAGTTCTGACCGATGCCTTGGTGATAATTAGTTTTGGGATAACAGATAGGAGATGCAGGAGGATGTTGTCCCTCCTTAAAGGAAGATTTAGGAAGAAGAAGCCGGAGACGCTTTACATCTGGAGATGTTTATGTCAACCCTCTGTCCATACATAGAGGTGTGAGAGAAGTTATCTTTTTCCTTCTTCCTCTTTCTCCTCATGTTGCTCATTAGTCTGTTGCCATCTCTGCACCCTTTCATTTAGGAAGTCTAGTGCTCTGTCATTACCTGGGAGAGAGAGGGAGGGGTAGTCATGCCCCCCTTCTTCTCATACACTTACCCCACCAGACATGCCACCAGGGGTCTGTTCACAGTCCCCAAATTCAAGAAAGTGTACAGTAGTATATCGAGCCATTATTGCAAGGAACTTCCTTCCATCTCATATTGCTCAAATGAACAGCAAACCTGGTTTCAAAAAACAGATAAAGCAACACCTCATGGCACAACGCCTCTCCCCCATGTGACCTAGATAGTTTGACCTAGATATTGTTTGTAAGGATTGATATGTAGGCTATGTGTGCCGTCTTTAAATGTATGTAGTTCTGTCCTTGAGCTGTTCTTGTCTATTAATGTTCTGTATTATGTCATGTTTCATGTAGAGTAGCTGCTGCTTTCACAAAAGCTAATGGGGATCCTAATAACATACCCGCAATTCAACAGATGCAAATGACCACCACACTAACGGAGGGCTTTCTTTCTGCCCTCAGCACCTAGCCCTTTTATCAGCCTATAGAGGGAAACAGACAGGACTGGGAACTCTAATGCCTCATCCTATAGAGGGAAACAGACAGGACTGGGAACTCTAATGCCTCATCCTATAGAGGGAAACAGACAGGACTGGGAACTCTAATGCCTCATCCTATAGAGGGAAACAGACAGGACTGGGAACTCTAATGCCTCATCCTATAGAGGGAAACAGACAGGACTGGGAACTCTAATGCCTCATCCTATAGAGGGAAACAGACAGGACTGGGAGCTCTAATGCCTCAGCCTATAGAGGGAAACAGAAGACTGTGAGCTCTAATGCCTCATCCTATAGAGGGAAACAGAGGACTGTGAGCTCTAATGCATATTCCTATAGAGGGAAACAGAACACTGTGAGCTCTAATGCCTCAGCCTATAGAGGGAAACAGAACACTGTGAGCTCTAATGCCTCAGCCTATAGAGGGAAACAGAGGACTGTGAGCTCTAATGCCTCAGCCTATAGAGGGAAACAGAACACTGTGAGCTCTAATGCCTCAGCCTATAGAGGGAAACAGAGGACTGTGAGCTCTAATGCCTCATCCTATAGCGGGAAACAGAACACTGTGAGCTCTAATGCCTCAGCCTATAGAGGGAAACAGACACTGTGAGCTCTAATGCCTCAGCCTATAGAGGGAAACAGAGGACTGTGAGCTCTAATGCCTCATCCTATAGAGGGAAACAGAGGACTGTGAACGCTTGGTATTTACACTCATCACTGCTCTCCCTGAACAGCTCCATAACAGACACTCATTACATGAAAAGACTCCACTCAACCAATACCTTCACTCATATACAATGTGCAGTATTTAGATAATGTTTTATAAAAATTCAGTAATACTTAGTTAATGAAGGAGTAGCGAACATAAGAGTTGACTTGTTGATGTTTAAAGGTGAGAGTGCATCTCTGAACATAGTCTGGTCAATGTGGGGTATTGTTCTCCCCATGCTAACTAGTTCCCCTAGGCCAGAAGGTGATTCAGCTTTGAAGCCAGTGATTATGCATCCATGTCTGTGTAACACAGGCTGAACACTGCATTCTATTTTAAACACTATAGAGGACAAATCGAGGTCAATGGCCATGGCATGGACACAGGTTTACATTAGAGCAGCCTGCGTAGCTCTGTGTATAGACTGGAGCCAAAGAGGCATGCTACTGCTGTTTAAACTACATGTTCCTGCATACTGCCCACCGTATTACATGTCTATACTCGGGTCAATCATCAACTGCTTTTTCCTACAGCAGGTCCCACTCCTTTTATTATGCTAATTGTGGGTGCATGAGTGAGGGTGTCCACTGCCAAAATTCTAGAACTACACCTACCATGTGGAGGGGTTTCTAGAACTACACCTACCATGTGGAGGGGTTTCTAGAACCTCACCTACCACGTGGAGGGGTTTCTAGAACCTCACCTACCAAGTGGAGGGGTTTCTAGAACTACACCTACCATGTGGAGGGGTTTCTAGAACTACACCTACCATGTGGAGTGGTTTCTAGACCTACACCTACCATGTGGAGGGGTTTCTAGAACCTCACCTACCTTGTGGAGGGGTTTCTAGAACTACACCTACCATGTGGAGTGGTTTCTAGACCTACACCTACCATGTGGAGGGGTTTCTAGACCTACACCTACCATGTGGAGTGGTTTCTAGAACTACACCTACCATGTGGAGGGGTTTCTAGAACAACACCTACCATGTGGAGTGGTTTCTAGAACTACACCTGCCATGTGGAGTGGTTTCTAGACCTACACCTACCATGTGGAGGGGTTTCTAGAACTACACCTGCCATGTGGAGGGGTTTCTAGAACAACACCTGCCATGTGGAGTGGTTTCTAGACCTACACCTACCATGTGGAGTGGTTTCTAGAACAACCACCTGCCATGTGGAGTGGTTTCTAGACCTACACCTACCATGTGGAGTGGTTTCTAGAACTACACCTACCATGTGGAGGGGTTTCTACAACAACACCTGCCATGTGGAGGGGTTTCTAGAACTACACCTACCATGTGGAGTGGTTTCTAGACCTACACCTGCCATGTGGAGGGGTTTCTAGAACTACACCTACCATGTGGAGGGGTTTCTAGAACCTCACCTACCATGTGGAGGGGTTTCTAGAACAACACCTGCCATGTAGAGGGGTTTCTAGAACCTCACCTACCATGTGGAGTGGTTTCTAGAACAACACCTGCCATGTGGAGTGGTTTCTAGACCTACACCTACCATGTGGAGTGGTTTCTAGAACATAACCTGCCATGTGGAGGGGTTTCTAGAACCTCACCTACCATGTGGAGGGGTTTCTAGAACCTCACCTGCCATGTGGAGTGGTTTCTAGAACCTCACCTGCCATGTGGAGGGGTTTCTAGAAAAACACCTACCATGTGGAGGGGTTTCTAGAACTACACCTACCATGTGGAGTGGTTTCTAGAACCTCACCTGCTGTGTGGAGGGGTTTCTAGAACAACACCTACCATGTGGAGTGGTTTCTAGAACCTCACCTACCATGTGGAGTGGTTTCTAGAACCTCACCTACCATGTGGAGGGGTTTCTAGACCTACACCTACCATGTGGAGGGGTTTCTAGAACAACACCTACCATGTGTAGGGGTTTCTAGAACTACACCTACCATGTAGAGGGGTTTCTAGAACTACACCTACCATGTGGAGGGGTTTCTAGAACTACACCTACCATGTGGAGGGGTTTCTAGAACTACACCTACCATGTGGAGTGGTTTCTAGAACTACACCTACCATGTGGAGTGGTTTCTAGAACTACACCTACCATGTGGAGGGGTTTCTAGAACCTCACCTGCCATGTGGAGGGGTTTCTAGAACTACACCTACCATGTGGAGTGGTTTCTAGAACCACACCTACCATGTGGAGGGGTTTCTAGACCTACACCTACCATGTGGAGTGGTTTCCAGAACATCACCTACCATGTGGAGTGGTTTCTAGAACTACACCTACCATGTGGAGGGGTTTCTAGAACCTCACCTGCCATGTGGAGGGGTTTCTAGAACTACACCTACCATGTGGAGTGGTTTCTAGAACCACACCTACCATGTGGAGGGGTTTCTAGACCTACACCTACCATGTGGAGTGGTTTCCAGAACATCACCTACCATGTGGAGTGGTTTCTAGAACTACACCTGCCATGTGGAGGTGTTTCTAGAACTACACCTACCATGTGGAGGGGTTTCTAGAACTACACCTACCATGTGGAGTGGTTTCTAGACCTACACCTACCATGTGGAGTGGTTTCTAGAACTACACCTACCATGTGGAGTGGTTTCTAGAAATACACCTACCATGTGGAGGGGTTTCTAGAACCTCACCTGCCATGTGGAGGGGTTTCTAGAACTACACCTACCATGTGGAGTGGTTTCTAGAACCACACCTACCATGTGGAGGGGTTTCTAGACCTACACCTACCATGTGGAGTGGTTTCCAGAACATCACCTACCATGTGGAGTGGTTTCTAGAACTACACCTGCCATGTGGAGGTATTTCTAGAACTAAACCTACCATGTGGAGGGGTTTCTAGAACTTAACCTACCATGTGGAGTGGTTTCTAGACCTACACCTACCATGTGGAGTGGTTTCTAGAACTACACCTACCATGTGGAGTGGTTTCTAGACCTACACCTACCATGTGGAGTGGTTATTAGAACTACACCTACCATGTGGAGTGGTTTCTAGAACTACACCTACCATGTGGAGTGGTTTCTAGAACAACACCTGCCATGTGGAGGGGTTTCTAGAACTACACCTACCATGTGGAGTGGTTTCTAGAACTACACCTACCATGTGGAGGGGTTTCTAGAACTACACCTACCATGTGGAGTGGTTTCTAGAACAACACCTGCCATGTGGAGGGGTTTCTAGAACATCACCTACCATGTGGAGTGGTTTCTAGACCTACACCTACCATGTGGAGTGGTTTCTAGAACTACACCTGCCATGTGGAGGGGTTTCTAGAACCTCACATGCCATGTGGAGGGGTTTCTAGAACCTCACCTGCCATGTGGAGTGGTTTCTAGAACAACACCTACCATGTGGAGTGGTTTCTAGAACTACACCTGCCATGTGGAGGGGTTTCTAGAACTACACCTACCATGTGGAGGGGTTTCTAGAACTACACCTACCATGTGGAGGGGTTTCTAGATCCTCACCTGCCATGTGGAGGGGTTTCTAGAACTACACCTGCCATGTGGAGGGGTTTCTAGAACTACACCTACCATGTGGAGTGGTTTCTAGACCTACACCTACCATGTGGAGTGGTTTCTAGAACTACACCTACCGTGTGGAGGGGTTTCTAGAACTACACCTACCATGTGGAGTGGTTTCTAGACCTACACCTACCATGTGGAGTGGTTTCTAGAACTACACCTGCCATGTGGAGGGGTTTCTAGAACCTCACCTGCCATGTGGAGTGGTTTCTAGAACTACACCTGCCATGTGGAGGGGTTTCTAGAACTACACCTACCATGTGGAGTGGTTTCTAGAACTACACCTGCCATGTGGAGGGGTTTCTAGAACCTCACCTGCCATGTGGAGTGGTTTCTAGAACTACACCTGCCATGTGGAGTGGTTTCTAGAACTACACCTACCATGTGGAGGGGTTTCTAGAACTACACCTACCATGTGGAGTGGTTTCTAGAACTACACCTGCCATGTGGAGGGGTTTCTAGACCTACACCTACTTTGTGGAGTGGTGTCTAGAACTACACCTGCCATGTGAATGGGTTTCTAGAACAACACCTGCCATGTGGAGTGGTTTCTAGAACTACACCTACCATGTGGAGGGGTTTCTAGAACTACACCTGCCATGTGGAGTGGTTTCTAGACCTACACCTGCCATGTGGAGTGGTTTCTAGAACTACACCTACCATGTGGAGTGGTTTCTAGACCTACAACTACCATGTGGAGGGGTTTCTAGAACTACACCTGCCATGTGGAGTGGTTTCTAGACCTACACCTGCCATGTGGAGGGGTTTCTAGACCTACACCTACCATGTGGAGTGGTTTCTAGAACTACACCTGCCATGTGGAGGGGTTTCTAGACCTACACCTACCATGTGGAGTGGTTTCTAGAACTACACCTACCATGTGGAGTGGTTTCTAGAACTACACCTACCATGTGGAGGGGTTTCTAGAACTACAACTACCATGTGGAGTGGTTTCTAGAACAACACCTACCATGTGGAGTGGTTTCTAGACCTAAACCTGCCATGTGGAGTGGTTTCTAGAACTACACCTACCATGTGGAGTGGTTTCTAGAACTACACCTACCATGTGGAGGGGTTTCTAGAACTACACCTACCATGTGGAGTGGTTTCTAGAACTACACCTGCCATGTGGAGGGGTTTCTAGAACTACACCTACCATGTGGAGGGGTTTCTAGAACTACACCTACCATGTAGAGTGGTTTCTAGAACTACACCTGCCATGTGGAGGGGTTTCTAGAACTACACCTGCCATGTGGAGGGTTTTCTAGAACTACACCTACCATGTGGAGGGGTTTCTAGAACCTCACCTGCCATGTGGAGTGGTTTCTAGAACTACACCTACCATGTGGAGTGGTTTCTAGACCTACACCTACCATGTGGAGTGGTTTCTAGAACTACACCTACCATGTGGAGGGGTTTCTAGAACCACACCTACCATGTGGAGTGGTTTCTAGAACCACACCTACCATGTGGAGGGGTTTCTAGACCTAAACCTGCCATTTGGAGTGGTTTCTAGAACTACACCTACCATGTGGAGTGGTTTCTAGAACTACACCTACCATGTGGAGGGGTTTCTAGAACTACACCTACCATGTGGAGTGGTTTCTAGAACTACACCTGCCATGTGGAGGGGTTTCTAGAACTACACCTACCATGTGGAGTGGTTTCTAGAACTACACCTACCATGTGGAGGGGTTTCTAGAACTACACCTGCCATGTGGAGGGGTTTCTAGAACTACACCTACCATGTGGAGTGGTTTCTAGAACTACACCTGCCATGTGGAGGGGTTTCTAGAACTACACCTGCCATGTGGAGTGGTTTCTAGAACTACACCTACCATGTGGAGGGGTTTCTAGACCTACAACTACCATGTGGAGGGGTTTCTAGAACTACACCTGCCATGTGGAGGGGTTTCTAGACCTACACCTACCATGTGGAGTGGTTTCTAGAACTACACCTACCATGTGGAGTGGTTTCTAGAACTACACCTACCATGTGGAGGGGTTTCTAGAACTACAACTACCATGTGGAGTGGTTTCTAGAACTACACCTACCATGTGGAGTGGTTTCTAGACCTAAACCTGCCATGTGGAGTGGTTTCTAGAACTACACCTACCATGTGGAGTGGTTTCTAGAACTACACCTACCATGTGGAGGGGTTTCTAGAACTACACCTACCATGTGGAGTGGTTTCTAGAACTACACCTGCCATGTGGAGGGGTTTCTAGAACTACACCTACCATGTGGAGGGGTTTCTAGAACTACACCTACCATGTAGAGTGGTTTCTAGAACTACACCTGCCATGTGGAGGGGTTTCTAGAACTACACCTGCCATGTGGAGGGTTTTCTAGAACTACACCTACCATGTGGAGGGGTTTCTAGAACCTCACCTGCCATGTGGAGTGGTTTCTAGAACTACACCTGCCATGTGGAGGGGTTTCTAGACCTACACCTACCATGTGGAGTGGTTTCTAGAACTACACCTACCATGTGGAGTGGTTTCTAGAACTACACCTACCATGTGGAGGGGTTTCTAGAACTACAACTACCATGTGGAGTGGTTTCTAGAACTACACCTACCATGTGGAGTGGTTTCTAGACCTAAACCTGCCATGTGGAGTGGTTTCTAGAACTACACCTACCATGTGGAGTGGTTTCTAGAACAACACCTACCATGTGGAGGGGTTTCTAGAACTACACCTACCATGTGGAGGGGTTTCTAGAACTACACCTGCCATGTGGAGGGGTTTCTAGAACTACACCTACCATGTGGAGGGGGTTTCTAGAACCTCACCTGCCATGTGGAGTGGTTTCTAGAACTACACCTACCATGTGGAGTGGTTTCTAGAACAACACCTGCCATGTGGAGGGGTTTCTAGAACTACACCTACCATGTGGAGTGGTTTCTAGAACTACACCTACCATGTGGAGGGGTTTCTAGAACTACACCTACCATGTGGAGTGGTTTCTAGAACAACACCTGCCATGTGGAGGGGTTTCTAGAACATCACCTACTATGTGGAGTGGTTTCTAGACCTACACCTACAATGTGGAGTGGTTTCTAGAACTACACCTGCCATGTGGAGGGGTTTCTAGAACCTCACATGCCATGTGGAGGGGTTTCTAGAACCTCACCTGCCATGTGGAGTGGTTTCTAGAACAACACCTACCATGTGGAGTGGTTTCTAGAACTACACCTGCCATGTGGAGGGGTTTCTAGAACTACACCTACCATGTGGAGGGGTTTCTAGAACTACACCTACCATGTGGAGGGGTTTCTAGATCCTCACCTGCCATGTGGAGGGGTTTCTAGAACTACACCTGCCATGTGGAGGGGTTTCTAGAACTACACCTACCATGTGGAGTGGTTTCTAGACCTACACCTACCATGTGGAGTGGTTTCTAGAACTACACCTACCATGTGGAGGGGTTTCTAGAACTACACCTACCATGTGGAGTGGTTTCTAGACCTACACCTACCATGTGGAGTGGTTTCTAGAACTACACCTGCCATGTGGAGGGGTTTCTAGAACCTCACCTGCCATGTGGAGTGGTTTCTAGAACTACACCTGCCATGTGGAGGGGTTTCTAGAACTACACCTACCATGTGGAGTGGTTTCTAGAACTACACCTGCCATGTGGAGGGGTTTCTAGAACCTCACCTGCCATGTGGAGTGGTTTCTAGAACTACACCTGCCATGTGGAGTGGTTTCTAGAACTACACCTGCCATGTGGAGGGGTTTCTAGAACTACACCTACCAGGTGGAGGGGTTTCTAGAACTACACCTACCATGTGGAGTGGTTTCTAGAACTACACCTGCCATGTGGAGGGGTTTCTAGACCTACACCTACTTTGTGGAGTGGTTTCTAGAACTACACCTGCCATGTGAATGGGTTTCTAGAACAACACCTGCCATGTGGAGTGGTTTCTAGAACTACACCTACCATGTGGAGGGGTTTCCAGAACTACACCTGCCATGTGGAGTGGTTTCTAGACCTACACCTGCCATGTGGAGTGGTTTCTAGAACTACACCTACCATGTGGAGTGGTTTCTAGACCTACAACTACCATGTGGAGGGGTTTCTAGAACTACACCTGCCATGTGGAGTGGTTTCTAGACCTACACCTGCCATGTGGAGGGGTTTCTAGACCTACACCTACCATGTGGAGTGGTTTCTAGAACTACACCTGCCATGTGGAGGGGTTTCTAGACCTACACCTACCATGTGGAGTGGTTTCTAGAACTACACCTACCATGTGGAGTGGTTTCTAGAACTACACCTACCATGTGGAGGGGTTTCTAGAACTACAACTACCATGTGGAGTGGTTTCTAGAACAACACCTACCATGTGGAGTGGTTTCTAGACCTAAACCTGCCATGTGGAGTGGTTTCTAGAACTACACCTACCATGTGGAGTGGTTTCTAGAACTACACCTACCATGTGGAGGGGTTTCTAGAACTACACCTACCATGTGGAGTGGTTTCTAGAACTACACCTGCCATGTGGAGGGGTTTCTAGAACTACACCTACCATGTGGAGGGGTTTCTAGAACTACACCTACCATGTAGAGTGGTTTCTAGAACTACACCTGCCATGTGGAGGGGTTTCTAGAACTACACCTGCCATGTGGAGGGTTTTCTAGAACTACACCTACCATGTGGAGGGGTTTCTAGAACCTCACCTGCCATGTGGAGTGGTTTCTAGAACTACACCTACCATGTGGAGTGGTTTCTAGACCTACACCTACCATGTGGAGTGGTTTCTAGAACTACACCTACCATGTGGAGGGGTTTCTAGAACCACACCTACCATGTGGAGTGGTTTCTAGAACCACACCTACCATGTGGAGGGGTTTCTAGACCTAAACCTGCCATTTGGAGTGGTTTCTAGAACTACACCTACCATGTGGAGTGGTTTCTAGAACTACACCTACCATGTGGAGGGGTTTCTAGAACTACACCTACCATGTGGAGGGGTTTCTAGAACTACACCTACCATGTGGAGTGGTTTCTAGAACTACACCTACCATGTGGAGGGGTTTCTAGAACTACACCTGCCATGTGGAGGGGTTTCTAGAACTACACCTACCATGTGGAGTGGTTTCTAGAACTACACCTGCCATGTGGAGGGGTTTCTAGAACTACACCTGCCATGTGGAGTGGTTTCTAGAACTACACCTACCATGTGGAGGGGTTTCTAGACCTACAACTACCATGTGGAGGGGTTTCTAGAACTACACCTGCCATGTGGAGGGGTTTCTAGACCTACACCTACCATGTGGAGTGGTTTCTAGAACTACACCTACCATGTGGAGTGGTTTCTAGAACTACACCTACCATGTGGAGGGGTTTCTAGAACTACAACTACCATGTGGAGTGGTTTCTAGAACTACACCTACCATGTGGAGTGGTTTCTAGACCTAAACCTGCCATGTGGAGTGGTTTCTAGAACTACACCTACCATGTGGAGTGGTTTCTAGAACTACACCTACCATGTGGAGGGGTTTCTAGAACTACACCTACCATGTGGAGTGGTTTCTAGAACTACACCTGCCATGTGGAGGGGTTTCTAGAACTACACCTACCATGTGGAGGGGTTTCTAGAACTACACCTACCATGTAGAGTGGTTTCTAGAACTACACCTGCCATGTGGAGGGGTTTCTAGAACTACACCTGCCATGTGGAGGGTTTTCTAGAACTACACCTACCATGTGGAGGGGTTTCTAGAACCTCACCTGCCATGTGGAGTGGTTTCTAGAACTACACCTGCCATGTGGAGGGGTTTCTAGACCTACACCTACCATGTGGAGTGGTTTCTAGAACTACACCTACCATGTGGAGTGGTTTCTAAAACTACACCTACCATGTGGAGGGGTTTCTAGAACTACAACTACCATGTGGAGTGGTTTCTAGAACTACACCTACCATGTGGAGTGGTTTCTAGACCTAAACCTGCCATGTGGAGTGGTTTCTAGAACTACACCTACCATGTGGAGTGGTTTCTAGAACAACACCTACCATGTGGAGGGGTTTCTAGAACTACACCTACCATGTGGAGTGGTTTCTAGAACTACACCTGCCATGTGGAGGGGTTTCTAGAACTACACCTACCATGTGGAGGGGTTTCTAGAACTACACCTACCATGTAGAGTGGTTTCTAGAACTACACCTGCCATGTGGAGGGGTTTCTAGAACTACACCTGCCATGTGGAGGGTTTTCTAGAACTACACCTACCATGTGGAGGGGTTTCTAGAACCTCACCTGCCATGTGGAGTGGTTTCTAGAACTACACCTACCATGTGGAGTGGTTTCTAGACCTACACCTACCATGTGGAGTGGTTTCTAGAACTACACCTACCATGTGGAGGGGTTTCTAGAACCACACCTACCATGTGGAGTGGTTTCTAGAACCACACCTACCATGTGGAGGGGTTTCTAGACCTAAACCTGCCATTTGGAGTGGTTTCTAGAACTACACCTACCATGTGGAGTGGTTTCTAGAACTACACCTACCATGTGGAGGGGTTTCTAGAACTACACCTACCATGTGGAGTGGTTTCTAGAACTACACCTGCCATGTGGAGGGGTTTCTAGAACTACACCTACCATGTGGAGTGGTTTCTAGAACTACACCTACCATGTGGAGGGGTTTCTAGAACTACACCTGCCATGTGGAGGGGTTTCTAGAACTACACCTACCATGTGGAGTGGTTTCTAGAACTACACCTGCCATGTGGAGGGGTTTCTAGAACTACACCTGCCATGTGGAGTGGTTTCTAGAACTACACCTACCATGTGGAGGGGTTTCTAGACCTACAACTACCATGTGGAGGGGTTTCTAGAACTACACCTACCATGTGGAGTGGTTTCTAGAACTACACCTGCCATGTGGAGGGGTTTCTAGACCTACACCTACTTTGTGGAGTGGTTTCTAGAACAACACCTGCCATGTGAATGGGTTTCTAGAACAACACCTGCCATGTGGAGTGGTTTCTAGAACTACACCTGCCATGTGGAGGGGTTTCTAGAACTACACCTGCCATGTGGAGTGGTTTCTAGACCTACACCTGCCATGTGGAGTGGTTTCTAGAACTACACCTACCATGTGGGGTGGTTTCTAGACCTACAACTACCATGTGGAGGGGTTTCTAGAACTACACCTGCCATGTGGAGTGGTTTCTAGACCTACACCTGCCATGTGGAGGGGTTTCTAGACCTACACCTACCATGTGGAGTGGTTTCTAGAACTACACCTGCCATGTGGAGGGGTTTCTAGACCTACACCTACCATGTGGAGTGGTTTCTAGAACTACACCTACCATGTGGAGTGGTTTCTAGAACTACACCTACCATGTGGAGGGGTTTCTAGAACTACAACTACCATGTGGAGTGGTTTCTAGAACTACACCTACCATGAGGAGTGGTTTCTAGAACTACACCTGCCATGTGGAGTGGTTTCTAGAACTACACCTGCCATGTGGAGTGGTTTCTAGAACTACACCTACCATGTGGAGTGGTTTCTAGAACTACACCTACTATGTGGAGTGGTTTCTAGAACTACACCTGCCATGTGGAGTGGTTTCTAGACCTACACCTGCCATGTGGAGTGGTTTCTAGAACTACACCTACCATGTGGAGTGGTTTCTAGAACTACACCTGCCATGTGGAGTGGTTTCTAGAACTACACCTGCCATGTGGAGTGGTTTCTAGAACTACACCTACCATGTGGAGTGGTTTCTAGAACTACACCTGCCATGTGGAGTGGTTTCTAGACCTACACCTGCCATGTGGAGTTGTTTCTAGACCTACACCTACCATGTGGAGTGGTTTCTAGAACTACACCTACCATGTGGAGTGGTTTCTAGACCTACACCTACCATGTGGAGTGGTTTCTAGAACATCACCTGCCATGTGGAGTGGTTTCTCGAACTACACCTGCCATGTGGAGTGGTTTCTAGACCTACACCTACCATGTGGAGTGGTTTCTAGAACATCACCTACCATGTGGAGTGGTTTCTAGAACTACACCTACCATGTGGAGTGGTTTCTAGAACTACACCTACCATGTGGAGGGGTTTCTAGACCTACACCTACCATGTGGAGTGGTTTCTAGAACTACACCTACCATGTGGAGGGGTTTCTAGAACTACACCTACCATGTGGAGGGGTTTCTAGAACTACACCTGCCATGTGGAGTGGTTTCTAGAACTACACCTGCCATGTGGAGTGGTTTCTAGAACTACACCTGCCATGTGGAGTGGTTTCTAGAACTACACCTGCCATGTGGAATGGTTTCTAGACCTACACCTGCCATGTGGAGGGGTTTCTTCTAACTGCTGGTGCAGCCTAAAACAACCAATACTCTAATGCTGTCTATATTGGAGGAATAGATTTATGTGTGTGTGTGTGTGTGTGTGTGTGTGTGTGTGTGTGTGTGTGTGTGTGTGTGTGTGTGTGTGTGTGTGTGTGTGTGTGTGTGTGTGTGTGTGTGTGTGTGTGTGTGTGTGTGTGTGTGTGTGTGTGTGTGTGTGTGTGTGTGTGTACTCTCCTGGGGGGTGATTAGCAAGGGGAACATCAGTCAGGTGTGTGTCGTTAGGAGTTGTAGTGCATGGTGATGTTTTGTGATTAGGCAGCCCCCCCCCACCCCACCAACCACTCAGCATGATAAATCCCCATCACCTGCTACTGTTCTCTCTACTCTCTCTACTCTCTACTCTCTACTGGCCCTCATTGATCCTGGTGCATGTTCAAAAGTTTTCAACGTTTATTTGTCACATGCACAGGATACGGCAGCTGTAAAACAGTACAGTGACATGCTTTCTCGTGATATCTTTTCCAACACTGCAGAATACAAGTTATAATATAGTGGAAGTTAAAATGCAAGTTATATACAGGTCAGTGGCAGTGCCATGATTACAATCTGCAGGGATACTGTAGAGATTGAGTTAGATATGTACTTGATTGAACCTTCACACCATGGGCTCTCTGTTAACTCCCCACAGAGAAGACAGGGAAGACATTCTCTCATCTACTCCCCTCCTCTTCCTCTCCGTTCTCTATAACCCCCTCTCCTCTTCTCCCTCTCTCTCTCTGTTCTCTCTACCTCCTCTCCTCTTCTCCCTCTCTCTCTGTTCTCTACCCCCTCTCCTCCCCCTCTCTCTCTGTTCTCTCTACCCCCTCTTCTGCCTCTCTCTCTGTTCTCTCTACCGCCCTCTCCTCCTCTCCCTCGCTCTCTTTTCTCTCTACCCCCTCTCCTACTCTCATTTTCTCTACCCCCTCTCCTCCTCTCTCTCTTTCTGTTCTCTCTACCCCCTCTCCTACTCTCATTTTCTCTACCCCCTCTCCTCCTCTCTCTCTTTCTGTTCTCTCTACCGCCCTCTCCTCCTCTCTCTTTCTGTTCTCTCTACCCCCTCTCATCCTCTCTCTCTCTGTTCTCTCTACCCCCTCTCCTCCTCTCTCTCTTTCTGTTCTCTCTACCGCCCTCTCCTCCTCTCTCTCTTTCTGTTCTCTCTACCCCCTCTCCTCCCTCTCTCTCTCTGTTCTCTCTACCCCCTCTCCTCCTCTCTCTCTTTCTGTTCTCTCTACCGCCCTCTCCTCCTCTCCCTCTCTCTCTTTTCTCTCTTCCCCCCTCCCCCTCTCATTTTCTCTACTCCTCTCCTCCTCTCTCTCTCTCTGTGTTCTCTCTACTCCTCTCCTCCTCTCTCTCTCTCTGTGTTCTCTATACTCCTCTCCTCCTCTCTCTTTCTGTTCTCTCTACCCCCTCTCATCCTCTCTCTCTCTCTCTTTTCTCTCTACCCCCTCTCCTCCTCTCCCCCTCTCTTTCTCTCTGTTCTCTCCACCCCCACTCCTCCCCACCTTCATTCTCTCTCATTCTCTCTACTGCCTACTTCCTCTCCCTCTGTTTCAGTGTTTCTCATTCTGCCTGTTTTCGTGTGCTGTTTAGGTGTAATCCTGTGAGTGACGATGAAGGTTGAATTATTACGAGCATGTGTATCTGCATAAAACATTGAATTTGATGATAAATGTCTCCTCAAGCGTTGTCTTGTTTTATCCACAGACAGAGCAATAGCTTTCCCCTCCACCAGAATGAGACTGGCCTAGTTCTTAATGTCCTCTCAGTCTTTGTTGTAATTTTGTATTCATGTTTTCATTTGATATCCCCATTCACACATTGTATAAACCTAGTGCCCCCTGATTTATTATAGGAGCCATCTGTCTGCCTGACAAAATTCAATTCTTTATGCCAGTGACCTAAAACTGAGGAGTCTCTTTGCAATATGTTTCATCTGTCTATTTCCCATAGTTTCAGAGAGAAACATAGACCATAGTTTCAGAGGGAAATATAGACCATAGTTTCAGAGGGAAATATAGACCATAGTTTCAGAGGGAAACATAGACCATAGTGTCAGAGGGAAACATAGACCATAGTTTCAGAGGGAAATATAGACCATAGTTTCAGAGGGAAACATAGACCATAGTGTCAGAGGGAAATATAGACCATAGTTTCAGAGGGAAACATAGACCATAGTTTCAGAGGGAAACATAGACCATAGTTTCATAGGGAAATATAGTGGAGGAGGGAAATACAGAGTACAGACAATAGTGTAGGAGGGAAATATAGACCATAGTGTAGGAGGGAAATACAGACCATAGTGTAGGAGGGAAATATAGACCATAGTGTAGAAGGGAAATATAGACCATAGTGTAGGAGGGAAATACAGACCATAGTTTCAGAGGGAAATACAGACAATAGTGTAGGAGGGAAATACAGACCATAGCGTAGGAGGGAAATATAGACCATAGTGTAGGAGACTTATTAGATGTGCTTTAAGGGAAGCTTTAGAGTTGTGCGTTGTTTTGATAGCTCCAACCTAGACATTATAGAGATTAGGAGAGAAAGAGACGGATAGGGTAGAGAGGAAGAGTAGGAGTGGGAGAAAGAGACAGAGAGGGTAGAGAGGAAGAGTAGGAGTGGTAGAAAGAGACAGCGAGGGTAGAGAGGAAGAGTAGGAGTGGGAGAAAGAGACAGGGAGGGTAGAGAGGAAGAGAAGGAGTGGTAGAAAGAGACAGAGGGTAGAGAGGAAGAGTAGGAGTGGGAGAAAGAGACAGAGAGGGTAGAGAGGAAGAGTAGGAGTGGGAGAAAGAGACAGAGAGGGTAGAGAGGAAGAGTAGGAGTGGGAGAAAGAGACAGGGAGGGTAGAGAGGAAGAGAAGGAGTGGTAGAAAGAGACAGAGGGTAGAGAGGAAGAGTGGGAGTGGGAGAAAGAGACAGAGAGGGTAGAGAGGGGGAGGTAGGAGTGGGAGAAAGAGAGAGGGGGAGGTAGGAGTGGGAGAAAGGGACAGAGAGGGTGGAGAGGGGGAGGTAGGAGTGGGAGAAAGAGACAGAGAGGGTGGAGAGGGGGAGGTAGGAGTGGGAGAAAGAGACAGAGAGGGTGGAGAGGGGGAGGTAGGAGTGGGAGAAAGAGGGAGAAATAAAATATAGTGTAGAGAGTTCTTGTGTTTAGTAGAAGTGTGTGTGTGACTGTGTGTGTGTGTGTGTGTGTGTGTGTGTGTGTGTGTGTGTGTGACTGTAGGTGTGTGTGCATGTGTGTGTGTGTGTGTATTATTGCGTGTGTGTCTTTGTGTCCCGTGACACACACACTAAAGAGAACTTCTTCACACATCTGTAACAGCTCCTCTTCACAGTAATCCCCACTCCAGTGGTGCACACACACTCTAACAAAAATACATATTCCCTCTCTCACACACACTCTAACAAAAATACATATTCCCTCTCTCACACACACTCTAACAAAAATACATATTCCCTCTCTCACACACACGCATCTCTCACTTCTCTCTCTCACACCCGCATCTCTCACTTCTCTCTCACACACACCCGCATCTCTCACTTTCTCTCTCTCACACCCACATCTGTCAATTCTCTCTCTCACATCTCTTTTTACATAGAAACACTCACTAATATAATTACAGCACAGCTGACAGCGTTTCCTTTACCTAACAAAATGATGCTAATTCCATAGACAGGGCCACCAGCTGACTGGTTGTGTTCTGTGTGTATCAGGCTGTGTCAGTGACTGGTTGTGTTCTGTGTGTATCAGGCTGTGTCAGTGACTGGTTGTATTCTGTGTGTATCAGGCTGTGTCAGTTACTGGTTGTATTCTGTGTGTATCAGGCTGTGTCAGTGACTGGTTGTGTTCTGTGTGTATCAGGCTGTGTCAGTGACTGGTTGTGTTCTGTGTGTATCAGGCTGTGTCAGTGACTGGTTGTGTTCTGTGTGTATCAGGCTGTGTCAGTGACTGGTTGTATTCTGTGTGTATCAGGCTGTGTCAGTTACTGGTTGTATTCTGTGTGTATCAGGCTGTGTTAGTGACTGGTTGTGTTCTGTGTGTATCAGGCTGTGTCAGTGACTGGTTGTATTCTGTGTGTATCAGGCTGTGTCAGTGACTGGTTGTGTTATGTGTGTATCAGGCTGTGTCAGTGACTGGTTGTGTTCTGTGTGTATCAGGCTGTGTCAGTGACTGGTTGTATTCTGTGTGTATCAGGCTGTGTCAGTTACTGGTTGTATTCTGTGTGTATCAGGCTGTGTCAGTGACTGGTTGTGTTCTGTGTGTATCAGGCTGTGTCAGTGACTGGTTGTGTTCTGTGTGTATCAGGCTGTGTCAGTGACTGGTTGTGTTCTGTGTGTATCAGGCTGTGTCAGTGACTGGTTGTGTTCTGTGTGTATCAGGCTGTGTCAGTGACTGGTTGTGTTCTGTGTGTATCAGGCTGTGTCAGTGACTGGTTGTGTTCTGTTTGTGTGTGTAGCAGGTGATAGTGGTACCGGCCTTAGGGACAGAAGACTGATGACTGCCCTTTCCCCCAATGTATTTTAATCCCCACTCTGATGTCAATTGCACTGCCCCCCTACATGGCCAATTAGACCCTCAGCCCTCCTCCCCTAGCTGATCCTCCCTCTACCCTTGTAGAGGCTGGATAGCCTCTGACCACTGATCTACCACCAAGGCCCTTCCCAGGTCACAGCAGGGCACATCGTGACCTCAGCCTCATTATCCCCAAATGGTGATGTGTTAGAGCACGAAGATGAATTAAACATCTTGGCTGCTCTTTGATCAAGAGGCTGCCCGCGACACGACCCTCAATACGGACACAGGAAGTACTGGTGAACAGAGGTCAAAGGTCGCAGTTTAGAGTGTGAAATGGAACTGCTGCTAATTATTGGCTTGATTTTGGCCTTTGTACTGGGAACCAACTGTGAGGCTGGAGGGACTGAGCAATTTAATATCCTGCATGGTCGCCATGTTTCCTAAATGTTTCCTCATTGTTTTCTTTTATCGGAGAAGAGAGGAGCATTCCTGGAGGACAGAACTGCAGGCTGGGTCTTTGATGCTGATTGGGCATGTCCCTCTACGCCCTGATAGCAGATGATATCTGCCGGCCAGGTTGGAGGAAGGAATGCTGTTATTTTCATAGCATTCAGCTCTGTTGTCTAGTTCCGCCATAGATGGGAGTGGTGTCCTGAACTGGCTTTTGGAGCAGACACAATTCCGACAGGAGAGGTAGTCCCATCTATTGACGGGTGGGAGAGAGCATATGCACAGAGCCTTGTCTCCATTCCTGTGGTAGACAGAAATTATACAGCCAGACTGAAACCAGAGAATCCACTGTTTAGACGAATCTTGGCTGGGCAACTTGGTGTACTTTGTAGCAGAAATCCTTCAATTTGTCTTGATAAGACATTGAAAAGTCCCCATACATTCCTAGAGTTTGTGAAACAGGCCTAGTCTTTATTGTTTAGAAACAGATACTGTAGGATAGAAGAGAGGAATCAGAGGATGGTGATGATAGTTAGGGTGGGGCACAGGTTTGGATCACTATAAATATTAACCACTTTCATTTGAAGTGTGTGGTTGTTCTGGGAACTGAAGTGATACGTTGGAGGTGTTCTAACTATATTCTCAGGCAGATGAATGACTAAGGATTTGTCTGATAGTGAATGTTGTTGAGTTTTCTGTCAGTGCCAGGTTGACCACAGGCTACAGTCAGACACAGAATAGTTAGTTAGACAATGAGTCACACTATAAATACTGTACGCCTTTAGTCAAACCTTCATTGCACAAGCAAAATACCTCTCACAAAAACGTTTGAAGAAGTAATTGTACTGAACAAAAATATAAACGCAACATACAACAATTTCAAAGATTTTACTGAGTAAAGTTCCTATAAGGAAATCATTCAATTTAAATAAATAAATTAGGCCCTAATCTATGGATTTCACGACTGGGAATACAGATATTCATCGGATGGCCACAGATACCTTACCAAAAACAGAAGGGGCGTGGATCAGAAACCAGTCAGTCTCTGGTGTGACCACCATTTGCCTAATGCAGCACGACACATCTCCTCCACAGGCTGTTGATTGTGACCTGTGGAAGGTTGTCCCACTCCACTTCGATAGCTGTGCAAAGTTGCTGGATATTGGCAGGAAATGGAACTGTCGTACACGTTGATCCAGAGCATCCCAAACACGCAGGCCATGGAAGAACTGGGACATTTTCAGCTTCCAGGAATTATAAACAGATCCTTGCGACTTGGGGCTGAGCATTATCATGCTGAAACATGAGGTGATGGTGGCGGATGAATGGCACGACAATGGGCCTTAGGATCTCGTCACAGTATCACTGTGTCCTCAAATTGCCATTGATAAAGTGCAATTGTGTTGAATTGTACCTTTATTTAACTAGGCAAGTCAGTTAAGAATAAATTCTTATTTTCAATGACAGTATGTTAACTGTCTTGTTCAGGGGCAGAACGACAGATTTTTACCTTGTCAGCTCGGGGTTTCGATCTTGCAACCTTTTGGTTACTGGTCCAACGCTCTAACCACTGGGCTACCGTTGTCCGTAGCCCATACCATAACGCCACTGCCACCATTGGGCACTCTGTTCACAATGTTGACATCAGAAAACCACTCACCCACACAACGCCATAAACATGGTCTGTGGTTGTGAGGCCAGTTGGACGTACTACCAAATGATCTAATGGTTCAGAAATGACCTTTAAATTACCTGGCAACCGCTCTGGTGGACATTCCTGCAGTCAGCAGGCCAATTGCACGCTCCCTCAAAACTTGAGACATCTGTGGCATTGAATTGTGTGACAAAACATTTTAGAGTGGCCTTTTATTGTCCCCAGCAGAAAGTGCACCTGTGTCATGATCATGCTGTTTAATCAGATTATTAATATGCCCCACCTGTCAGGTGGATGGATTATCTTGACAATGGGAAAATGCTTCCTAATAGGGATGTTAACTATTTTGTGCATTTGTTGTTGTTGTTGAGAAATAAGCTTTTTGTGCGTATGGAACATTTCATTCTGCAATGTTTTATTTCAGCTCATGAACCATGGGACCAACACTTTACGTGTTGCATATATATATTTTTGTTCAGTGTAGATATTTAGCTTTTAAAAACCGACCATATCTGTCATAACTTGATTCAAAATGACCAGCAACTCTTGATGGATATCTGGATAACAAAACAACTGTCAACCTGAACAATTAGTGGAGGTGAGAAAGTATAAACAATATATTTAGTTAGATAGTTGGGATGGAGGATTCATAATTGGTGCTCCAACCAAAATGTAACATATTAATCTTGAATTTAATATTATACAGTTTAAGTCAGAGGTTTACATACACTAGCCAAATACATTTAAACTCAGTTTTTCACAATTCCTGACATTTAATCCTAGTAAACATTCTCTGTCTTAGGTCAGTTAGGATCACCACTTTATATTAAGAATGTGAAATGTCAGAATAATAGTAGAGAGAATGATTTATTTCAGCTTTCAATTCTTTCATCACATTCCCAGTGGGTCAGACGTTCACATACACTCAATTAATATTTGGTAGCATTTCCTTTAAATTGTTTAACTTGGGTCAAACCAAGTAGCGGGTAGCCTTCCACAAGCTTCCCACAATAAGGTGGGTGAATTTTGGCCCATTATTCCTGACAGAGCTGGTGTAATTGAGTCAGGTTTGTAGGCCTCCTTGTTCGCACACTCTTTTTCGGTTCTGCCCACAAATTTTCTATGGGATTGAGGTCAGGGCTTTGTGATGGCCACTCTAATACCTTGATTTTGTTGTCCTTAAACCATTTTGCCACATCTTTGGAAGTATGCTTGGCATCATTGTCCATTTGGAAGACCCATTTGCGACCAACCTTTAACTTCCTGACTGATATCTTGAGATGTTATTTCAATATATCCACATGATTTTCCTCCCTCATGACACCATCTATTTTTTTAAGTGCACCAGTCCCTCCTGCAGCAAAGCACCCCCAGAACTTGATGCTGCTACCCCCATGCTTCACGTTTGGGATGGTGTTCTTCGGCTTGCAAGCCTCCCATTTTTTCCTCCAAACATAATGATGGTCATTATGGCCAAACAGTTATATTTTGTATTCATCAGACCAAAGTACAATCTTTGTCCCCATGTGCAGCTGCAAACCGTAGTCTGGCTTTTTTTAATGCCGATATTGGAGCAGTGGCTTCTTCCTTGCAGAGCGGCCTTTCAGGTTATGTCGAAATAAGACTCGTTTTACTGTGGATATAGATATGTTGTACCTGTTTCCTCCAGCATCTTCACAAGGTCCTTTGCTGTTGTTCTGGGATTGATTTGCACTTTTCGCACCAATGAACGTTCATTTCTAGGAGACAGAACGCATCTCCATCCTGAGCGATATGACGGCTGTGTGGTCACATGGTGTTTATACTTGCATACTATTGTTTGTACAGATGAACGTGGTACCTTCAGGCCTTTGGAAATTGCTCCCAAGGATGAAAAAGACTTGTGCAGGTCTACAATTTTTTTTTCTGAAGTCTTGGCTGATTTCTTTAGATTTTTCCCATGATGTCAAGCAAAGAGTCACTGAGTTTGAAGCTAGGCCTTGAAGTACAAAGTAAATGTCCTAACCTACTTGCCAAAACTACAGTTTGTTAACAAGACATTTGTGGAGTGGTTGAAAAACAAGTTTTGACTCCAACCTAAGTGTATGTAAACTTCCGACTTCAACTGTATCTGATGCACTAGAAGGCTTGTATTACAACACCCGTTCTCTGTGTCACATCAGAGGGGATGAAGTGCTTTAGAGGGAGAGGTTGACTTGACTCCAGCTCAATGAAAAGCAGACTTTGGCCTTCTATTGGTCTGTGTTTACCACTGAATATAATCTTAAGTTATTTTGACAAGTGTCTTTAGAGAGCAGGATAAGTATAGTCAACCTCACAGTAAATTGCTTTAAACCTCACCAAGATTTTCAAAGGCATAGAGAGCTATTGTAGGATGGATACATTTAATTCTTTATTAAGTAATATCCCATTAAGTGTAATTCAGTCTCGGGTTTCTGGGATGGTTATAATTATCATCAATCCTTTAAGCTCGCTGTCAACACAGCTTGTCAGATGATACTCGTTATACAGTATTCTTTATGTCCTTCAACTCCTGAAATAGTCTCTCCTGAGTACCAATGGGAAGGGTTGATTTGGATAACAGTGGGAGGGCATTGGTAACGCTGTCTGTTGAAGTCTATTGACATGAGGCTTGGTGGTGTGGCTGGCTGGGCACTAGTGAGACAGGATGTGAACCCTTCCCATCCATATCTGTCTGTCTGTCTGTCTGTCTGTCTGTCTGTCTGTCTGTCTGTCTGTCTCTTTCTTCCTGTCTGTCTGTCTGTCTGTCTGTCTGTCTCTTTCTTCCTGTCTGCCTATCTCTCTCTCTCTGTCTGTCTGTCTGTCTGTCTGTCTGTCTGTCTGTCTGTCTGTCTGTCTGTCTGTCTGTCTGTCTGTCTGTCTGTCTGTCTGTCTCTCTGTTTTGGGTATACCAGGCCTGTGGCATGGTTCTCTCCCTGACTCCATTCTGCTCCAGACTCTAATTGGACCAGTGTTAAGCTATGGTACTCCCTCCCTGCTTCTCTCCCTCTCTTCCTCTCACCTCGCCTGGATAATTGGCTGCTCTCTCCCACCCCCCTCCCTGGTCTTTCTGTTCCCCCACTGCATTCCCATAACTTCCCAACCCAGCCAGAATCAGCCCATGGAGCTTGTTTTGACCGCTGGATCAAAGGGAATAGACTATTCAAGACAGACGAGACTAACACTGCTCCACGCTCTCACACAGACACATAGTAAACACATAAAACCAAGAATGAGATGTGTTTTTATTGTCAATATATGGGCCTCTCCAAAGCTACTTCATCTCCTTCCTGTGCAGCCAACCTCCTGCAGAAAGAAAGACACCTATGTAGCTCCCACCTTTAATGCATAGAGTTCAGGGGAATCCCTTTGGGGGAGGCTTCCCTGGAATGATTCTTTATGGGGTTCCATTTCAAAATATTCTGGGTATCAACGCCCACCATGTCCCTTAATAATGCATGCTCCACATTGGTCTCCTCCACTGTGGGGAGCACAGGATTCATCCGTCACCCCACAGAAAGAAGGGAGGGGGAAAAAATGAAGAATGGTGGAGGGAGGGAGAGAAGGAAGGAGAGGGAGGAGGGATGGTGTAACCAGAGCACAGACCTAACCCTGACTGTCAGGGTCTAAGGAGAGAGGTGGAGGGAGGGTTAGAAGGAAGGAGAGGGAGGAGGGATTGGGGCGAGGCAGTTTGACAGTGAGGAGGGAGCCCCTCCCCCTGCCCTGGCTAGTAGCCTGCCATAAAGGAGCATTCCAGTTGACCTTTGGGGAAGGCCCATTGGCTCTAGACTGAGTGATGGTGTCAGCAGCCAGTGTAGAACACCTGTATTAGGAATGCCTGGCATGCTTGGGTCTCTTCTAATTATGAAGAATACAAAACAAGGGACAGGTGAGTTGAGCTGAGGCTGCAACCACACTATACTATACAGGATTCCTCACTCACATCACACAACCACACTATACTATACAGGATTCCTCACTCACATCACACAACCACACTATACTATACAGGATTGCTCACTCACAGCCACCTCTCTGTGGGGCCCAGCGCCGCGTGCCGACCTGTCACGGCTCACACACATTCACACAACCACACACACAGCTCAGTCGCATTCCGTGCGTGTGTTGCATCTACACCAGTCTGATTTCCTTCCGTCATGGTTGGCCTACCACAGACGCCCGTCCATTGAGATATATTGTTGGCTTTCTTTACAGTCATGTGCCACTGATGGCTGTTTTGTTAATGATTTTGTATATTCCCATATTTAAAATAAAAACATTTCAAATGTCTTCTAGGTGGCTTAGCAGCTAGAGTAGCGGATGCAACGCTGTTGTTAGCTAAGTGTAGTAAGAACAGTAAGCAGCCTAAGGCCTCATTGTTGAAGTATAGTAATTAACACCACTTAACTTACACTAACTGAGGTGGGGCTCAAACTGTCTCTGGAGTCTGTCTAACAAGCAGCCGAGGACAAGCCAAGACCCAGAAACCAAAGACAAATAACCCAACATTTGCTGCTCTCTAAAAACGGCCACTGACACAAGCCATCTGTGTGCAATTTAGCCAGGCTGTGTTGCCATCCCATTCCCTGTCAGCGCAGCCCTGTGTTACACAGCTACCTTACGGAGGGTGAGAGGGGGAAGCATGGGGAGAGAGGGAGAGTGGGGTGGGGTGGCGGGGACGGAGGTCGGAGGACAGAGATTTGCTCACTGAGAAACAGAGGTCAACAGCGGAACACAAACAGGCCTTTATTTCCTGACTGGAGCTGTGAGGGAGTGAGACAGCCACTGGTCACGGTTTGGCGCCACTGGTCATGTTCTCCACACGTCCTTAGAGAGACGATGAACCAAGGACCCAGCCTTTGGCTCAAAACACCTCCACATCCTACCCTGTGTGACTATATATCCAGGACAGCAGAGCAGCGTCACCTCACTGTGTTGGTGTCACCAATCCTTTTAGATATCTTGTATTGTAGTTTGCACTACACTATGTGTTAGACCTAGATATTGTGTGCATGTACTGATATGTAGACTATGTGTGACGGTTTAAATGTATTTCAGTAACGACGAAACATCCTCCATGTATCTAGAGGCATCCAAGCATGTCACAGCTACCAGTCAAAACAGTTCTATTTAGGATGGAGGCCATGTTGCACTGCACCACTTCCTATGGACCATGTCATTATGGAGAGGCTGAGGGGAATATTCCTCATCTCCACACCAGAATAGATAAAACCCTATCCATTAAGCTTCTGTGTGTGTGTGTGTGTGTGTGTGTGTGTGTGTGTGTGTGTGTGTGTGTGTGTGTGTGTGTGTGTGTGTGTGTGTGTGTGTGTGTGTGTGTGTGTGTGTGTGTGTGTGTGTGTGTGTGTGTGTGTGTGTGTGTGTGTGTGTGTGTGTGTGTGTGTGTGTGTGTGTGTGATGGTATTGTAGAAATATCTGGCGTCTAGATGAGAAAGGGAGACTGATTCCTCTCCCCTGAATGGAATGTCTTTGTGGCCCAGTAACCTTGAGTCTAATGGATAGGGTCAATCTGAAATGAGGGGGGGATTTGTAATAATGAGGAATGGAATAGAGAATAAAGGACTGAAGGATGTTAATCATTCTCTCATGATATGGAGGAGCAGAGGAGGGGATGGAGGGGGTGAGAGGCAGGTGATTATTCAGGATTTACAGGTAGTGATGTGTTCTTATGTGTTCTCTCCCTCCCTTTTTCTCTCTCTCTCTCTGTCCGTCCCCCCCCCACACACACACACACACACGTGTGCAAACATGAAATGGATTTGTCCCTTTGGCTAGGAAAGGCCTGTGTTGGAATTTCACAATTTTAGACAGTAAATACTAATGAGCTGTCTTGTACATTCTGTGTTTATCCAACTGAACGGTATGTTGCCTTGGGTTGTTTTTTAATGGTTGTATTGATGCTGTCTCTATTATTTCTGAGAGAAATAGATGAAGAATCACAGACAGAGCAGGGGAAGAAAAATTAGTCACACACGAGGGCCAGGTGTGTGGCCAATCAATGTCATGGTTTTTGGTTTTGCAAGGCTGCCTGCTGAAGGAGAATAGGTTAACAGCCTTAATTCATTTTAGGACACACACACGCAGACACACACACATACAGACAAATGCCACACACACACACACACACACACACACACACACACACACACAAAACCTATTACAAGCCATTGAACACAATGGAGACAAATAGGCGATGTGATGGGGCATCTCTTGGTAACCCCCAGTGCTTCAAGGACTCCTTTAACCTTTTTCATTCATCACCAGGTGAGCTGTAAAGAAAGCCCTTCTCTCGTCTCTCAGACACAGGTCAGATTTATCCCTGTCTCTCTGCAGCTTGTTAACGTCACTAGAGGTCATGACGGCTGCAGACAGAGATAGAGGGATAGAAAGAAAACCGTTATGAAGGATAAACTAAGGGCCTCGCTCCACTGCCCATGTACAGTATAGACATCACCAACTCTAGCACAATGTATCATACAGAACAGCAGTATCGTTACCATTGTTTAAACCAGAGGGAGAACAGCCACTTCAGACTGAGGCTTCCACAAAGGTCCTACTGTGTATTTGGGTTTACTGTAATGTCCTCCTTACTCCGGTAGGGTTTGTACATGTCATACTGTGTATTTGGGTTTACTGTAATGTCCTCCTTACTCAGGTAGGGTTTGTACATGTCATACTGTGTATTTGGGTTTACTGCAATGTCCTCCTTACTCAGGTAGGGCTTGGACAGTCTTGTCTGATAAGTACAGTAAGGACACATAACACTGGCTGTTATTCTTCACTAGAGAAGAAGAGAGATGTCAAGGCTGTTATACTTCACTAGAGAAGAAGAGAGATGTCAAGGCTGTTATTCTTCACTAGAGAATGAAGAGAGATGTCAAGGCTGTTGTTCTTCACTAGAGAATGAAGAGAGATGTCAAGGCTGTTGTTCTTCACTAGAGAATGAAGAGAGATGTCAAGGCTGTTGTTCTTCACTAGAGAATGAAGAGAGATGTCAAGGCTGTTATTCTTCACTAGAGAATGAAGAGAGATGTCAAGGCTGTTATTCTTCACTAGAGAATGAAGAGAGATGTCAAGGCTGTTGTTCTTCACTAGAGAATGAAGAGAGATGTCAAGGCTGTTATTCTTCACTAGAGAATGAAGAGAGATGTCAAGGCTGTTATTTTTCACTAGAGAATGAAGAGAGATGTCAAGGCTGTTGTTCTTCACTAGAGAATGAAGAGAGATGTCAAGGCTGTTGTTCTTCACTAGAGAATGAAGAGAGATGTCAAGGCTGTTGTTCTTCACTAGAGAATGAAGAGAGATGTCAAGGCTGTTGTTCTTCACTAGAGAATGAAGAGAGATATCAAGGCTGTTGTTCTTCACTAGAGAATGAAGAGAGATGTCAAGGCTGTTGTTCTTCACTAGAGAATGAAAAGAGATGTCAAGGCTGTTATTCTTCACTAGAGAATGAAGAGATGTCAAGGCTGTTATTCTTCACTAGAGAATGAAGAGAGATGTCAAGGCTGTTGTTCTTCACTATAGAATGAAGAGATGTCAAGGCTGTTATTCTTCACTAGAGAATGAAGAGATATGTCAAGGCTGTTATTATTCACTAGAGAATGAAGAGAGATGTCAAGGCTGTTATTCTTCCCTATAGAATGAAGAGAGATGTCAAGGCTGTTGTTCTTCACTAGAGAATGAAGAGAGATGTCAAGGCTGTTGTTCTTCACTAGAGAATGAAGAGAGATGTCAAGGCTGTTGTTTTCACTAGAGAATGAAGAGAGATGTCAAGGCTGTTGTTCTTCACTAGAAAATGAAGAGAGATGTCAAGGCTGTTATTCTTCTCTAGAGAATGAAGAGAGATGTCAAGGCTGTTGTTCTTCACTAGAGAATGAAGAGAGATGTCAAGGCTGTGGTTCTTCACTAGAGAATGACGAGAGATGTCAAGGCTGTTGTTCTTCACTAGAGAACGAAGAGAAATGTCAAGGCTGTTATTCTTCACTAGAGAATGAAGAGAGATGTCAAGGCTGTTGTTCTTCCCTAAAGAATGAAGAGAGATGTCAAGGCTGTTGTTCTTCACTAGAGAATGAAGAGATATGTCAAGGCTGTTGTTCTTCACTAGAGAATGAAGAGAGATGTCAAGGCTGTTGTTTTCACTAGAGAATGAAGAGAGATGTCAAGGCTGTTATTCTTCACTAGAGAATGAATAGAGATGTCAAGGCTGTGGTTCTTCACTAGAGAATGAAGAGAGATGTCAAGCCTGTTGTTCTTCACTAGAGAATGAAGAGAGATGTCAAGGCTGTTATTCTTCACTAGAGAATGAAGAGAGATGTCAAGGCTGTTGTTCTTCACTAGAGAATGAAGAGAGATGTCAAGGCTGTTGTTCTTCACTAGAGAATGAAGAGAGATGTCAAGGATGTTGTTCTTCACTAGAGAATGAAGAGAGATGTCAAGGCTGTTGTTTTCACTAGAGAATGAAGAGAGATGTCAAGGCTGTTATTCTTCACTAGAGAATGAAGAGAGATGTCAAGGCTGTGGTTCTTCACTAGAGAATGAAGAGAGATGTCAAGGCTGTTGTTCTTCACTAGAGGATGAAGAGAGATGTCAAGGCTGTTATTCTTCACTAGAGAATGAAGAGAGATGTCAAGGCTGTTGTTCTTCACTAGAGAATGAAGAGAGATGTCAAGGCTGTTGTTCTTCACTAGAGAATGAAGAGAGATGTCAAGGCTGTTGTTCTTCACTAGAGAATGAAGAGAGATGTCAAGGCTGTTGTTCTTCACTAGAGAATGAAGAGAGATGTCAAGGCTGCTATTCTTCACTAGAGAATGAAGAGAGATGTCAAGGCTGTTGTTCTTCACTAGAGAATGAAGAGAGATGTCAAGGCTGTTATTCTTCACTAGAGAATGAAGAGAGATGTCAAGGCTGTTGTTCTTCACTAGAGAATGAAGAGAGATGTCAAGGCTGTTATTCTTCACTAGAGAATGAAGAGAGATGTCAAGGCTGTTATTCTTCACTAGAGAATGAAGAGAGACGTCAAGGCTGTTGTTCCTCACAAGAGAATGAAGAGAGATGTCAAGGCTGTTATTCTTCACCTGAGAATGAAGAGAGATGTCAATGCTGTTATTCTTCTCCTGAGAATGAAGAGAGAGATGTCAAGGCTGTTATTCTTCACCTGAGAATGAAGAGAGATGTCAAGGCTGCTATTCTTCACTAGAAAATGAAGAGAGATGTCAAGGCTGTTATTCCTTCCTTCTGTTAGATTAGATTATTTCCCCCCTTTTTCTGACGTTTGACGTTGAGCTCGATTGACCTTGTCTATAGGTCTTTAGACATGACTTCTATAGTATATTGGTCAACACCCAGGTGATGTGGATAAAGAGCCGTATAGTAACACTTTGCCTTGTCTTGTATTTGTACTTGCAGTACAGCCTCCATTGTATCTCCCACACAGTTGTAGATTTGACACAGATTTGCAGTATTTGGTGTCCTCCAGCAGCATTGCAGTGTCTGCTTTACAAAGACCTTGGAATTAGAATATGTATGACCTCATGGGATCTCATTACCACAGATACGGAACACTGTTTCAGCTCCTCAAAAGACATTTAGAGGTAAGATTTCTTGAAGGAGATCTTTGGGGAGTTAAAATGTGTGACTGTGCATGTATATTGAATGAGCTTGTGGGATACATGTGCTTGACTGTATGTGGCGTGCGTCTCACATACGTAGATACAGCCATCAACTCTCTAGTGGTCTGTGTTGAGTCAGCCAATGGTGTTGTTTGGTGATGCAGTGATGAGTGTGTGTGATCTACAGAGGAACATTGTGTCTCCTTTTTGATGCATCTTACTGAACTACTATCATTACCTTTCACATGTCCTAGGAAACCAGTATTGATTGACAGGCGCCATCTGAATGGCACATCCCTCTCTTCTATAAATAAAGCACACTACTCAAGACTATGTACAAAATGTATTGATCATCCTCTCAACAAAATACTCTATGAACAGTTACTGAACGTAGCCGTTGAGATAACGAGAGTAACATAACCGGATATATCCAATTACCGTTAGGCATGGTTCTCTGAATGGCGTTAATCCATAGGCCTTAATACACACAGAGACACCTAGCATTCACATTCAATAAGAATTCCTCTTTCCTTAATGGAGCCAATTACTATCTGAAATGCCTGCGCTGCATGGCGAGCTCATTAAAATTGTAATTCTGTTGTTTTTCATATAGCAGCTCTCTCTATAATGAATTGCTGGGTAGAATTTTTGAAGACAAATTGCGGCTAACTTTGGTAGATTATTTTTATGTAGGGTGTAGGGGGGTTGTCATGTCTGAGTAGGTGGGGGGTAGACTCAGTATATAATTGGGCAGTCTCATCCATGACTGGCTCTAGTTGGACTAGTTTGGTTCATTAATGAGCAGTGTGAGGGGTTTTCCCTACGGGGGTAATGAGGAACTGTGTCAGTGTGTTACAGTGGTAATGAAATGACTGTACCCACCACAGGAGGCTGGGAGAACGATTTTTAATAATGGCTGGAATGGAGTGAATGGAATGGTATTAAACACATGGAAACCATGTGTTTAATGTGTCTATTGACACATTAATGTGTCAGTCTATTGATACCATTCCAGACATTACTATAAGCCCGTCCTCCTCAATTACGGTGCCACCTGACGCCTGTCGTACCCACCCAACCCAACCTTCCATAGGGGATGACAAGTTTCACCAATGAGCATTGTTGATGATTCTTTACTGGATGAACACCCTCGACAACACCCTGGAGAACACCCTGGAGAACACCCTGGAGAACACCCTGGACTGCACTGTGTGTGTGGCATCTGTTTAAACCTAGACAGAAGCCTCTCTAGGCCAGGGGTCTCTAACCTTTTCATGAGAGCTACTTTTAAAAACTAACATAAGCCACTCATTTTTCTTCTAACTTTCAACTTGCCACATTCTTCCCTTCTCCCCTTCAACTCTTCCCCAAGTCTTTAGAGAGAAAGTAGTGCACTATGTTTTCTGTCAATATACCTGGTCAAATAATGGTTCATGAACACCTCTATAAAAATTGATATTTTTTTCTCCAAAATTACGTTTTATATTTTCCCAAATTATGTTTCATTGTTTTAGATTTTTTTTTGTTTTTCACTTTCAAAATTATAATTGTTCACAGTTGCCTAAATCACATCAGGAGGCCATTTTAGATGTTTTCCTTGTAGCGATTGAGGAATTTGGCATCTAATGTGACGGTCTAGCGATGGTTTTGTACCGCTGTTACTCATTTCATCCCAAAGTTAGCAAATAACAAATCATAGCTACAGTGGCTTGATTTACACCACATGCCTACCACTTTGAAGATGCAAAATATTTTTTATTGTAAAACAAACAAGAAACTGAAAACTTGAGTGTGCATAACTATTCACCCCCAAAGTCAATACTTTGTAAAGCCACCTTTTGCAGCAATTAAAGCTGCACGTCTCTTGGGGGTATGTCTCTCTATAAGCTTGGCACATCTAGCCACTGGGATATTTGCCCATTCGTCAAGGCAAAACTGCTCCAGCTCCTGCAAGTTGGATGGGTTCCGTTGGTGTACAGCAATCTTTAAGTCATAGCACAGATTCTCAGCTGGATTGAGGTCTGGGCTTTGACTAGGCCATTCCAAGACATTTAAATGTTTCACCTAAAACCACTCGAGTGTTGCCTTAGCAGTATGCTTAGGGTCATTGTCCTGCTGGAAGGTAAACCTCCGTTCCAGTCTCAAATCTCTGGAAGACTGAAACAGGTTTCCCTCAAGAATTTCCATGCATTTAGCGCCATCCATCATTCCTTCAATTCTGACCAGTTTCCCAGTCCTTGCCAGTGAAAAACATCCCCACAGCATGATGCTGCCACCACCATGCTTCACTGTGGGGATGATCTTCTCAGGAAGATGAGAGCTGTTGGGTTTGAGCCAGACATAGTGTTTTCCTTGATGGCCAAAAAGCTACATTTTAGTCTCACCTGAACAGTGTACATTCTTCCATATGTTTGGGGAGTCTCCCATGTACTTATTTTTTTCTTTAAGCAATGGCTTTTTTCTGGCCACTCTTCCGTAAAGCCCAGCTCTGTGGAGTGTACGGCTTAAAGTGGTCAAATGGACAGATACTCCAATCTCCGCCTTGGAGCTTTGCAGCTTCTTCAGGGTTATCTTCGGTCTCTTTGTTGCCTCTGATTAATGCCCTCCTTGCCTGGTTTGTGAGTTTTGGTGGGCGGCACTCTCTTGGCAGGTTTGTTGTGGTGACATATTCTTTCCATTTTTTAACAATGGTGCTCCGTGGGATGTTCACAGTTTCTGATACTTTTTTATAACCCAACCCTGATCTGTACTTCTCCACAATTTTGTTCCTGACCTGTTTGGAGAGCTCCTTGGTCTTCATGGTGCCACTTGCTTGATGGTGCCCCTTGCTTAGTGATGTTGCAGGCTTTGAGGCCTTTCAGAACAGGTGTATATATACTGAGATCATGTGACAGATCATGTGATACTTAGATTGCACAGAGGTGGACTATCTTTAACTAATTTTGTGACTTCTGAAGGTAATAGGTTGCACCAGATCTTATTTAGGGGCTTCATATCAAAGGGGGTGAATACATAATCACACACCACTTTTCTGTTTTTAATTATTATTATTTTTGAAACAAGTTCTTTTTTTCATTTCACTTCACCAATTTGGACTATTTTGTGTATGTCCATTACATGAAATCCAAATAAAAATCAATTTAAATTCCAGGTTGTAATGCAACAAAATAGGAAAAATGCCAAGGGGGATGAATACTTTTGCAGGGCACTGTACAAATGATATGCTTACTCATGATATACTTCTGCCAGGTTGACATTTAATTGGTATTTCTGTCAAACTACAAGACTGTTGTCACATCAACTGGATTCAAACCGAATGATAGACAAACGCACCACACAGACAGACAGAGGCAATATTGCTGGAAATTAATTGGCAGATGTGTTGGGTCTGGATTTTTAAGCCAATAGTGACTAACCAGGGGTAGGACAATGTCAGCATTGCATTGATTAGATAGTAGCTGGAAGCTTGCGGTGTCTGATACTTGTGTCTGATACTTGTGAGATTTGTTTATGACATTTTGCCATGGAAAAACTTTAAATTGCATGTACTTACAGAATTGTTTAGAAAGTTACTCAGAGGTGGGCTTCAAGCTACTTGTAGCTTCTGATCGACCTGTTGGAGACTACTGATATAGACAGTATATCGATAATAGATGACAATATACAAACAGTTGATATAGACAGTCTTCTGAGGCCTTCGGTTGGGAAATCTGATCAGAACCACTGGACTCTCTCCGGAATATTCCTCCTCGTCCATTCACAGAGATCAAGTATCTCTCTCTCTTCTGGTCTTTGAGCAGTCTCATGTTCTAGTCCTGTCTCCCTGACATCCCCTATTCTGGTTAACACACTGACCCGAGACAGGACACTGACCCGACAGACAGACAGCTTCTCCAGGGACCAGAACTGGGGGGGGGGGGGGGGGGGGGGGGGGGGGGGGGTAGTGCATTCCTGGGAGGAGGGGAGGAGGATTGAATGACACAGAAGAACAGGGGGTCGCTGGTGACACGGCGAGTCCCTGCGATCAGGTTGTGCTCCTGAACAGCAAAGCTTAACTGTCTGGGAGCAACAATGGCATTTTCATCTGTCTGGCGCAGCAAGCTGGTAGAGAGATCCTGGTCCTTCCCCAGGTCTGGTGCCTGGTGATGGCTGGCTGGCTAAGAGTTCCCTGGAATGTCTTTAATGTAACACAGCCCAGCTCTCATCTGATACTTCACTGTTCTCCTCTTTGAGGGAGGTTACACAAAACAAAGTTTATCGTTACACCAATTAAAGTGGCACAGGACTCTTTTCTGAGATTGCCTCTAGAAGACTGGGGCTGGGAGCATTGTGAGTGAGTGGATTACAGTGAATAGAGGATGTCGTCCCTGAGCCAAGTCGACTCATCTTGTCCCTTGGCCATCTCATTGAGGAGAGACCCATCAGCCCGCCTTGGCTCTACAGATGTAGGTCATGTATATCCAGTGCTGCTGAACAGCATTCAGGTCTTCTTCAGTTGTTTTACCATTCCTCCTCCAAGATTAAACAAAGTGTGTTTTGTGTTTCACTACATCCTGTTAGAAAAGAGGTTGTGTGCGAAATCAAATCAGCCCAAGACATGCAAACACACACACACACGGTGGGAATGTTTCAACATCCAGAAACAAACAAGCTAATGATCCAGAGAGAGGAAAGGACAGACCTCATGGTAACTAACTCTGCTACAGAGCACCATGAGAACTACCAGAGATGACTATCAGCTAGCCTGTAGAGCTGAGGACATCACAGGTCAGTGCCTCTGCAGCTCAGTAGCAGGTCACACCCTGCAGATAGAGGGGCCAGAAACACACACAACCCAGGATCAGCATCAATGTCACACTTCCTTATGCTCATTACCTCAGTGTGTTGGAGGAACCCTGTGAAGTCTACATGAGAATATTCTCCCAGAATTCCTGTGCTCCAGGACAGGAAGAGGACAAATAGGAGCCAATTAGTTTTGATTTCAGGGCCATTAGAGGCTTTTCTTCAGCCACATTGGACTGGATGCTATCAGTTGGGAAGGGAAGTCATGGTATGAACTCGTCATGGTGGGGACTCCTCGTGGTAGGGAATCCTTCTGCAAGAGTCCGGCTTGCTTGTTGTGTCTGGTCAAAACAAGTGCACCAGTTCTCATAGGAGTACACAAACACAGGAACACCATGGCCCGGTCCTAGATGACTTTGTAGAGTGGTGTGACGAATCACACTTGGTCCTCAATACCAACAAGACCAAAGAGATGTTCATAGACTTCAGGAAGCGTACAACACCTACCTCTCCAACATCTATCAGAGGTCAGAACATAGAGATTGTAGAGAAATACAAATACCTGGGTGTCCTCTTTGACAATAAGCTTCAGCCGAGTAAATGTACAGACCTGATCTACAACAAGAGTCAACAGAGACTGTCCTTTCTCAAAAAGCTGGGATCTTTGAATTGTTGATTCGTACTATATTGACTCTGTTTTACAAATCTTTAATTGAGAGTATTTTAACTTTTCGTATTGTTTGTTGTTATGGCAATGTCACTGTCAGCCAGAGAAATATGCTGAGAAGGATTATCACCACAGCAAGCAAGGTACTTGGTGTCAGGACTCTCCGCAAGGCTCATAAAATAATTTTAGACCTAAGCCACCGACTGCACCCGGACTTTGAACTACTCCCCTCTGGGCGCAGGTATAGAGCACCCCTCTGCAGGAAAAACACAACTAGACAGTCATTTGTGCCAGGTGTGATATCCCTCCTAAATAGCTCGGGCTCATGCTCCTGTCCACCCAGTAAGGCCAGCAGGCTAATGTTCCTATCCACCCAGTAAGATCAGCAGGCTAATGTTCCTATCCACCCAGTAAGGCCAGCAGGCTAATGTTCCTATCCACCCAGTAAGGCCA
>NC_048588.1:31065981-31080981 GCF_013265735.2 Oncorhynchus mykiss
GCCAGGTAGTCCTGAGGCATGGTCCTAGGGCTCAGGTCCTCCGAGAGAGAGAGAGAAAGAGAGAATTAGAGAGAGCATACTTAAATTGATGTAATCATGGCAATACAGTACTGTAGTTGAGGAGGGATTTTTTATTGTTATTTTTTAAGGAACTCTTGAAAGTTGTAATAGTAGAATGCACAAGGTGCCATTTTGAAATTGGGTAGGTGCATCCTCTTGTCATTTCAGACCTTAGAGAGCTATTTATAAATGAGAACAGAACTGTCCAGATCAACTAGCCCATGTCAGCAAGTGTTGTAAAGCTAGGTTTTTTTATGTCCATTTTATTTTGTTGTGATGTTTGAGTCACTCAGATATCATTTGAAAATACATAAGGGGGCGTGGTGAGGGGATGTTCCCCAGTGGAGAGGTGAGGTGTCCACTTTAGCACCAGTGGAGAGGTGAGGTGTCCACTTTAGCACCAGTGGAGAGGTGAGGTGTCCACTTTAGCACCAGTGGAGAGGTGAGGTGTCACTTTAGCACCAGTGGAGAGGTGAGGTGTCCACTTTAGCACCAGTGGAGAGGTGAGGTGTCCACTTCAGCACCAGTGGAGAGGTGAGGTGTCCACTTCAGCACCAGTGGAGAGGTGAGGTGTCCACTTCAGCACCAGTGGAGAGGTGAGGTGTCCACTTCAGCACCAGTGGAGAGGTGAGGTGTCCACTTCAGCACCAGTGGAGAGGTGAGGTGTCCACTTTAGCGCCAGTGGAGAGGTGAGGTGTCCACTTCAGCACCAGTGGAGAGGTGAGGAGTCACTTCAGCGCCAGTGGAGAGGTGAGGTGTCCACTTCAGCACCAGTGGAGAGGTGAGGTGTCCACTTCAGCACCAGTGGAGAGGTGAGGTGTCCACTTCAGCACCAGTGGAGAGGTGAGGTGTCCACTTTAGCACCAGTGGAGAGGTGAGGAGTCACTTCAGCGCCAGTGGAGAGGTGAGGTGTCCACTTCAGCACCAGTGGAGAGGTGAGGTGTCCACTTCAGCACCAGTGGAGAGGTGAGGTGTCCACTTTAGCACCAGTGGAGAGGTGAGGTGTCCACTTTAGCACCAGTGGAGAGGTGAGGTGTCCACTTCAGCACCAGTGGAGAGGTGAGGTGTCCACTTTAGCACCAGTGGAGAGGTGAGGTGTCCACTTTAGCACCAGTGGAGAGGTGAGGTGTCCACTTCAGCACCAGTGGAGAGGTGAGGTGTCCACTTTAGCACCAGTGGGGAGGTGAGGTGTCACTTTAGCACCAGTGGAGAGGTGAGGTGTCCACTTCAGCACCAGTGGAGAGGTGAGGTGTCCACTTTAGCACCAGTGGAGAGGTGAGGTGTCACTTTAGCACCAGTGGAGAGGTGAGGTGTCCACTTTAGCACCAGTGGAGAGGTGAGGTGTCACTTTAGCACCAGTGGAGAGGTGAGGTGTCCACTTTAGCACCAGTGGAGAGGTGAGGAGTCACTTTAGCACCAGTGGAGAGGTGAGGTGTCCACTTTAGCACCAGTGGAGAGTTGAGGTGTCACTTCAGCACCAGTGGAGAGGTGAGGTGTCCACTTCAGCACCAGTGGAGAGGTGAGGTGTCCACTTTAGCACCAGTGGAGAGGTGAGGAGTCACTTCAGCGCCAGTGGAGAGGTGAGGTGTCCACTTCAGCACCAGTGGAGAGGTGAGGTGTCCACTTCAGCACCAGTGGAGAGGTGAGGTGTCCACTTTAGCACCAGTGGAGAGGTGAGGTGTCCACTTTAGCACCAGTGGAGAGGTGAGGTGTCCACTTCAGCACCAGTGGAGAGGTGAGGTGTCCACTTTAGCACCAGTGGAGAGGTGAGGTGTCCACTTTAGCACCAGTGGAGAGGTGAGGTGTCCACTTCAGCACCAGTGGAGAGGTGAGGTGTCCACTTTAGCACCAGTGGGGAGGTGAGGTGTCACTTTAGCACCAGTGGAGAGGTGAGGTGTCCACTTCAGCACCAGTGGAGAGGTGAGGTGTCCACTTTAGCACCAGTGGAGAGGTGAGGTGTCACTTTAGCACCAGTGGAGAGGTGAGGTGTCCACTTTAGCACCAGTGGAGAGGTGAGGTGTCCACTTCAGCACCAGTGGAGAGGTGAGGTGTCCACTTCAGCACCAGTGGAGAGGTGAGGTGTCCACTTTAGCACCAGTGGAGAGGTGAGGTGTCCACTTTAGCACCAGTGGAGAGGTGAGGTGTCCACTTCAGCACCAGTGGAGAGGTGAGGTGTCCACTTTAGCACCAGTGGGGAGGTGAGGTGTCACTTTAGCACCAGTGGAGAGGTGAGGTGTCCACTTCAGCACCAGTGGAGAGGTGAGGTGTCCACTTTAGCACCAGTGGAGAGGTGAGGTGTCACTTTAGCACCAGTGGAGAGGTGAGGTGTCCACTTTAGCACCAGTGGAGAGGTGAGGTGTCACTTTAGCACCAGTGGAGAGGTGAGGTGTCCACTTTAGCACCAGTGGAGAGGTGAGGAGTCACTTTGGCACCAGTGGAGAGGTGAGGTGTCCACTTTAGCACCAGTGGAGAGTTGAGGTGTCACTTCAGCACCAGTGGAGAGGTGAGGTGTCCACTTCAGCACCAGTGGAGAGGTGAGGTGTCCACTTCAGCGCCAGTGGAGAGGTGAGGTGTCACTTCAGCGCCAGTGAAGAGGTGAGGTGTCCACTTTAGCACCAGTGGAGAGGTGAGGTGTCACTTTAGCACCAGTGGAGAGGTGAGGTGTCACTTTAGCACCAGTGGAGAGGTGAGGTGTCACTTTAGCACCAGTGGAGAGGTGAGGTGTCACTTTAGCACCAGTGGAGAGGTGAGGTGTCACTTTAGCACTAGTGGAGAGGTGAGGTGTCACTTTAGCACCAGTGGAGAGGTGAGGTGTCACTTTAGCACCAGTGGAGAGGTGAGGTGTCACTTTAGCACCAGTGGAGAGGTGAGGTGTCACTTTAGCACCAGTGGAGAGGTGAGGTGTCACTTTAGCACCAGTGGAGAGGTGAGGTGTCCACTTTAGCACCAGTGGAGAGGTGAGGTGTCCACTTTAGCACCAGTGGAGAGGTGAGGAGTCACTTTAGCACCAGTGGAGAGGTGAGGTGTCCACTTTAGCATCAGTGGAGAGTTGAGGTGTCACTTCAGCACCAGTGGAGAGGTGAGGTGTCCACTTCAGCACCAGTGGAGAGGTGAGGTGTCCACTTCAGCACCAGTGGAGAGGTGAGGTGTCACTTCAGCGCCAGTGGAGAGGTGAGGTGTCCACTTTAGCACCAGTGGAGAGGTGAGGTGTTACTTTAGCACCAGTGGAGAGGTGAGGTGTCACTTTAGCACCAGTGGAGAGGTGAGGTGTCACTTTAGCACCAGTGGAGAGGTGAGGTGTCACTTCAGCGCCAGTGGAGAGGTGAGGTGTCCACTTCAGCACCAGTGGAGAGGTGAGGTGTCCACTTTAGCACCAGTGGAGAGGTGAGGTGTCACTTTAGCACCAGTGGAGAGGTGAGGTGTCCACTTCAGCACCAGTGGAGAGGTGAGGAGTCACTTCAGCGCCAGTGGAGAGGTGAGGTGTCCACTTCAGCACCAGTGGAGAGGTTAGGTGTCACTTTAGCACCAGTGAAGAGGTGAGGTGTCCACTTCAGCACCAGTGGAGAGGTGAGGTGTCACTTCAGCGCCAGTGGAGAGGTGAGGTGTCCACTTTAGCACCAGTGGAGAGGTGAGGTGTCACTTTAGCACCAGTGGAGAGGTGAGGTGTCACTTTAGCACCAGTGGAGAGGTGAGGTGTCACTTTAGCACCAGTGGAGAGGTGAGGTGTCCACTTCAGCACCAGTGGAGAGGTGAGGTGTCCACTTCAGCACCAGTGGAGAGGCGAGGTGTCACTTTTGCACAAGTGGAGAGGTGAGGTGTCCACTTCAGCACCAGTGGAGAGGTGAGGTGTCCACTTCAGCACCAGTGGAGAGGTGAGGTGTCACTTTAGCACCAGTGGAGAGGTGAGGTGTCCACTTCAGCACCAGTGGAGAGGTGAGGTGTCCACTTCAGCACCAGTGGAGAGGTGAGGTGTCCACTTCAGCACCAGTGGAGAGGTGAGGTGTCACTTTAGCACCAGTGGAGAGGTGAGGTGTCACTTTAGCACCAGTGGAGAGGTGAGGTGTCCACTTTAGCTCCAGTGGAGAGGTGAGGTGTCCACTTTAGCACCAGTGGAGAGGTGAGGTGTCACTTTAGCACCAGTGGAGAGGTGAGGTGTCACTTTAGCACCAGTGGAGAGGTGAGGTGTCCACTTCAGCACCAGTGGAGAGGTGAGGTGTCCACTTTAGCACCAGTGGAGAGGTGAGGTGTCCACTTCAGCACCAGTGGAGAGGTGAGGTGTCCACTTCAGCGCCAGTGGAGAGGTGAGGTGTCCACTTCAGCACCAGTGGAGAGGTGAGGTGTCCACTTCAGCGCCAGTGGAGAGGTGAGGTGTCCAATTCAGCACCAGTGGAGAGGTGAGGTGTCCACTTCAGCACCAGTGGAGAGGTGAGGTGTCCACTTCAGCACCAGTGGAGAGGTGAGGTGTCCACTTTAGCACCAGTGGAGAGGTGAGGTGTCCACTTCAGCGCCAGTGGAGAGGTGAGGTGTCACTTCAGCACCAGTGGAGAGGTGAGGTGTCCACTTCAGCACCAGTGGAGAGGTGAGGTGTCCACTTCAGCACCAGTGGAGAGGTGAGGTGTCCACTTTAGCACCAGTGGAGAGGTGAGGTGTCCACTTTAGCACCAGTGGAGAGGTGAGGTGTCCACTTCAGCACCAGTGGAGAGGTGAGGTGTCCACTTCAGCACCAGTGGAGAGGTGAGGTGTCCACTTCAGCACCAGTGGAGAGGTGAGGTGTCCACTTTAGCACCAGTGGAGAGGTGAGGTGTCACTTTAGCACCAGTGGAGAGGTGAGGTGTCCACTTCAGCACCAGTGGAGAGGTGAGGTGTCACTTCAGCACCAGTGGAGAGGTGAGGTGTCCACATTTTTTGCACTGTTTTTTTCATTGCATCTCCGGAAACCTGTTGGTCGGAACAGACGTCTTGTCCCTGGAAAGTCATCCTGTAAGATGAAGAGAGAGGTCTGCCGTCGTTATGATGTTTTGAATAATTCATGGGTTCCTCATAATGAAAAAACCCACAGCTTTTTATAATGGCATATTTCACGCCTAGTTGATGGGTAGGAGGGCAGGGAGGCAGGGAGACAGGGAGGCAGGGAGGCAGGGAGACACGGAGACAGGGAGACAGGGAGACAGGGAGACAGGGAGGCAGGGAGACAGGGAGGCAGGGAGACAGGGAGGCAGGGAGACAGGGAGACAGGGAGACAGGGAGGCAGGGAGACAGGGAGGCAGCGAGACAGGGAGACAGGGAGGCAGGGAGGCAGGGAGGCAGGGAGACAGGGAGACAGGGAGACAGGGAGACAGGGAGACAGGGAGAGAGGGGGCAGGGAGACAGGGAGACAGGGAGACAGGGAGGCAGGGAGACAGGGAGACAGGGAGGCAGGGAGATAGGGAGACAGGGAGGCAGGGAGACAGGGAGACAGGCCAATAACAGCGATGTTGTAGGAATGGGAGGTGTAGTTGTAATATTCTGGTGTGTCTGTGAACAGTGTCTGTGTTGGATGTTGACAACCCCCCCCCCCCCTCCCCCCCTTCTCTTTCTTTCCAACACAAACATGGCTGAGGGCATATCTCCCATGGTGCCCTGCCCTGAGCCCTGGTCCATCCAGCCAGTCAAAACAGCCGCCCGTGTCGCATTCTGTCGGCCTGTATATTTACACCCTCTCCGTTATGAATGACACCCAAGCCCAAACCCTCTCCGTTATGAATGACACCCAAGCCCAAACCCTCTCCAAATCAATTAAGCAGACTATGTTAAAACCAGACTATGTAGTGACCAGACTATGTAGAGACCAGACTATGTAGTGACCAGACTATGTAGAGACCAGACTATGTAGTGTCCAGACTATGTAGTGACCAGACTATGTAGAGACCAGACTATGTAGTGACCAGACTATGTAGAGACCAGACTATGTAGAGACCAGACTATGTAGTGACCATACTATGTAGTGACCAGACTATGTAGTGACCAGACTATGTAGAGACCAGAGTATGTAGTGACCAGACTATGTAGAGACCAGACTATGTAGTGACCAGACTATGTAGAGACCAGACTATGTAGAGATGTAGAGACCAGACTATGTAGTGTCCAGACTATGTAGTGTCCAGACTATGTAGTGACCAGACTATGTAGTGACCAGACTATGTAGTGACCAGACTATGTAGAGACCAGACTATGTAGAGACCAGACTATGTAGTGACCAGACTATATAGTGACCAGACTATGTAGTGACCAGACTATATAGTGACCAGACTATGTAGAGGCCAGACTATGTAGAGACCAGACTATGTAGTGTCCAGACTATGTAGTGTCCAGACTATGTAGTGACCAGACTATGTAGAGACCAGACTATGTAGAGACCAGACTATGTAGAGACCAGACTATGTAGTGACCAGACTATTTAGTGACCAGACTATGTAGTGACCAGACTATGTAGAGACCAGACTATGTAGAGACCAGTCTATGTAGTGACCAGACTATTTAGTGACCAGACTATGTAGTGACCAGACTATGTAGTGACCAGACTATGTAGTGACCAGACTATGTAGAGACCAGACTATGTAGTGACCAGACTATGTAGAGACCAGACTATGTAGTGACCAGACTATGTAGAGACCAGACTATGTAGAGACCAGACTATGTAGTGTCCAGACTATGTAGTGTCCAGACTATGTAGTGACCAGACTATGTAGAGACCAGACTATGTAGAGACCAGACTATGTAGTGACCAGACTATTTAGTGACCAGACTATGTAGTGACCAGACTATGTAGAGACCAGACTATGTAGAGACCAGTCTATGTAGTGACCAGACTATTTAGTGACCAGACTATGTAGTGACCAGACTATGTAGTGACCAGACTATGTAGTGACCAGACTATGTAGAGACCAGACTATGTAGTGACCAGACTATGTAGAGACCAGACTATGTAGTGACCAGACTGTGTAGTGACCAGACTATGTAGTGACCAGACTATGTAGAGACCAGTCTATGTAGTGACCAGACTATGTAGTGACCAGACTATGTAGTGACCAGACTATGTAGTGACCAGACTATGTAGTGACCAGACTATGTAGTGACCAGACTATGTAGAGACCAGTCTATGTAGTGACCAGACTATGTAGTGACCAGACTATGTAGTGACCAGACTATGTAGTGTGGGTGTATTAGATATGTTTCTGCACTTATCCCCGAAGCTCAGTAGAACATACAAAACAGCCCCCCTAACCTGAATCAAGTTTCCCTCTCTACCTCCGTCTCAGGTTAACACTGTGTCTGATGTGGGGACTGTCTGTTTGGCCAAACCTCTTGAATGTCCTTCAAACCTGAGCGACTCTTCTCAGAGTACCCTCATCACAATGCCAGGTCTGGGACCACAGAGTGATGTGAGGTGTGTTGTGGAAGACAGCCTGGGGTATAGAGCTCCTATCCGTTGCCCCTTCAAAGGAATAAGGTCTAAAGGAGATGTTCCCATTGTCTGCTGTGCAGGTGTGCTCTCTCCCACAGAAAGCCACAGCAAAACCACACACCTCAATGGAGAACCCAGCCTGCAGAGATGCTATCTCTCTCTGTCATCAGAGATGCTATCTCTCTATGTCATCAGAGATGCAGGCAACCAGGGAGCGGCTTAGGAAATACAAGCAGTGATCCCTTTAACTCTATGTAGACAATGACAGACAATGTTTGAGGTTCTCAGATATGTATTCTGGGTTGTTTTCGAGTTATTAGTATTTGTATTTGTCTATTGTAGAGTTCTTAGTTATATATTCACATTCAGGTCTGTTTCGGGAACATTGTTATCAGCAGCAGCATCTTTTTTTGTTTGTTTAATGTCAACCTGGGAGGTGTGTTTCAAGGCAGCCACCACACCTACCTGTTCTTTCAGGCATATCTATCTAACCAGGCAGGTCTAATCCGCATCCAGGCAGGTCTAACCCGCATCCAGGCAGGTCTAACCCGCATCCAGGCAGGTCTAACCCGCATCCAGGCAGGTCTAACCCGCATCCAGGCAGGTCTAACCCGCATCCAGGCAGGTCTAACCCGCATCCAGGCAGGTCTAACCCGCATCCAGGCAGGTCTAATCCGCATCCAGGCAGGTCTAACCCGCATCCAGGCAGGTCTAACCTGCATCCAGGCAGGTCTAACCCACATCCAGGCAGGTCTAACCCGCATCCAGGCAGGTCTAACCCACATCCAGGCAGGTCTAACCCGCATCCAGGCAGGTCTAACCCACATCCAGGCAGGTCTAACCCACATCCAGGCAGGTCTAACCTGCATCCAGGCAGGTCTAACCCGCATCCAGGCAGGTCTAACCCGCATCCAGTCAGGTCTAACCCACATCCAGGCAGGTCTAACCTGCATCCAGGCAGGTCTAACCCGCATCCAGGCAGGTCTAACCCACATCCAGGCAGGTCTAACCCACATCCAGGCAGGTCTAACCTGCATCCAGGCAGGTCTAACCCGCATCCAGGCAGGTCTAACCCGCATCCAGTCAGGTCTAACCCACATCCAGGCAGGTCTAACCTGCATCCAGGCAGGTCTAACCCACATCCAGGCAGGTCTAACCCGCATCCAGGCAGGTCTAACCCGCATCCAGGCAGGTCTAACCCGCATCCAGGCAGGTCTAACCCGCATCCAGGCAGGTCTAACCCGCATCCAGGCAGGTCTAACCCGCATCCAGGCAGGTCTAACCCGCATCCAGGCAGGTCTAACCCGCATCCAGGCAGGTCTAACCTGCATCCAGGCAGGTCTAACCCGCATCCAGGCAGGTCTAACCTGCATCCAGGCAGGTCTAACCCGCATCCAGGCAGGTCTAACCCGGATCCAGGCAGGTCTAACCCGCATCCAGGCAGGTCTAACCTGCATCCAGCCAGGTCTAACCCGCATCCAGGCAGGTCTAACCCGCATCCAGGCAGGTCTAACCCGCATCCAGGCAGGTCTAACCCACATCCAGGCAGGTCTAACCCGGATGCCGTGTCTGCCGTTCCGTTTTATTTTGATTTTTCTCAGCAAACTATGAACGTCCGCTCTTCAACACTGCTCCCAAGGTCGACAAGTCCCATCTCATCCTCGCCCCGATCCGGTTTTCCCGTGGATGAGCACAATGTAGCTTTTTAGCTCTCCGCCGCCTTATCATGGCCTTGTTGTCAGATTTGGGTCTGGTAAACACTCAACATGGATCCATGTGCTGATTGGAGCAGAGCAGTGCTGTGTTGTGGAAGGGGGAATCTCTTCCCTGTGCTGTGAGGAACGCTAAGCATGTGTTATCTGTAGAGCCTGGGGAGCGTGGAGGTGGGAGGGAGAGTTTATCTGTTCACTCACTCCTGACCTCTCTCCATGTGAATGTTCAGGTTGTTAGGGAGATACTGTAGAGACAGAGGGAGGGAGGGGGACACACTCACATACCTGCTTTCACTCTCGTTCTTTCTCTATCTCTCTTTCTCTCTGTCTCTGTATCTCTCTCTCTGCTGGAGACACAGGACAGGTTGTTTGGTTTGGGAGTGTTTGTTGTTTAGTCACAAGTGGTTGCCTGTTTGCAAATGGTTCTGTATAGGTCCAGTGAGAGAGTGGTCCTGTATAGGTCCAGTGAGAGAGTGGTCCTGTTAAGGTCCAGTAAGAGAGTGGTTCTGTATAGGTCCAGTGAGAGAGTGGTCCTGTATAGGTCCAGTGACAGAGTGGTCCTGTATAGGTCCAGTGAGAGAGTGGTTCTGTATAGGTCCAGTAAGTGAGTGGTCCTGTATAGGTCCAGTGAGAGAGTGGTTCTGTATAGGTCCAGTGAGAGAGTGGTCTGGTGGTGAACTGCTAAGAAACCCAGTTGCTAATGAGTTCTACCACTAATCACATGGACTGGCAATCCTTCACAAACACGGAGCTGCTCTCCAAAGACAAGCACACACACACACACACACACACACACACACACACACACACACACACACACACACACACACACACACACACACACACACACACACACACACACACAAACTCCCTCGGCCACAGACATGCTGCAAGGGAGCCAGAGGCAAACTCCCACCAGCCGTCCCATGGTCCTTTTAGAGCCAAGTATCCAACAGTCAGAACTGAGAGTACTACCATATGTCTCATCATACTGTTCTTCTACGTTTCACTCAGTTATGTTCATCTCGTGTTTTCAGTCCATTTATATTCCATTTTTCATTTAGGTGCCATGAAGGAATGTTCTCTGAAATAGGAAGCCAAGGTTTAACTCTCCTCCAGATTATGTCCATTCTCTCATGTCTCTGTCTTCCCTATCTGTGACTCTGATAAGGAGGGGGTGTGGAGTCTTGAGACAGTGGTGGTTTAGTATACCTAAACTACAGGCCTGTACTCGGTGCCATAACATCTGCAGTGTTCTCCTACCCCCTCTCCCCTTCCCCTCTAAATCATCCAGCTTGTTCTTCCCTTTTTTTAATTTCCTCTCTCCCTCGCCTCTACCCGTCCTCAGCTCCAGATGGGCTCCCGGGCCCTCTCCTCTTGGAGCAATCCCTGCACGTTGGAGCTTGGGATGTTAGGATGGCAGCCAGGTTGGGTCAGCTTCTTTATGGAGCCAGAGGGAGGGAGGGAGGGAGGGAGGGAGGGAGGGAGGGAGGGACCCAAGGGTCTGTTTTAAAGCCTATACATTATCCACTCATATGTGAGTATGTCAGAGAAAGGAATATTTGCATTGCATTTTTTATGACTTTGTTTGATTAATCGATACATTTAGCATATAGATGAGCATTTAATCGTTGTATGGTTGACTTGACTTTCATTACACATGAATGTTAGGAGATGAAAGTTGTGTGTGTAAACAGTGTAAGGAGTATGTTTCTGATTGTGGATTTAGAATGATCAGATTGGTGATAGATGTTTCCAGGTTCAATGCAGGGTAGATAGATAGTGTAAAGCTTGGGGAAAGGGGTTGCCAGGTCCAGTGCAGAGTAGATAGATAGTGTAACGTTTGGTGAAAGGGGTTGCCAGGTCCAGTGCAGAGTAGATAGTTAGTGTAAAGCTTGGTGAAAGGGGTTGCCAGGTTCAATGCAGGGTAGATAGATAGTGTAAAGCTTGGGGAAAGTTGTTGCCAGGTTCACGGCAGAGTAGATAGTTAGTGTAAAGCTTGGTGAAAGGGATTGCCAGGTCCAGTGCAGAGTAGATAGATAGTGTAAAGCTTGGTGAAAGGGGTTGCCAGGTCCAGTGCAGGGTAGATAGATAGTGTAAAGCTTGGTGAATGGGGTTGCCAGGCCAGTGCAGATTAGATAGATAGTGTAAAGCTTGGTGAATGGGGTTGCCAGGCCAGTGCAGAGCAGATAGATAGTGTAAAGCTTGGTGAATGGGGTTGCCAGGCCAGTGCAGAGTAGATAGATAGTGTAAAGCTTGGTGAATGGGGTTGCCAGGCCAGTGCAGAGTAGATAGTTAGTGTAAAGCTTGGTGAAAGGGGTTGCCAGGTCCACGGCAGAGTAGATAGGTAGTGTAAAGCTTGGGGAAAGGGGTTGCCAGGTTCAATGCAGGGTAGATAGATAGTGTAAAGCTTGGGGAAAGTTGTTGCCAGGTTCAGTGCAGAGTAGATAGTTAGTGTAAAGCTTGGTGAAAGTGGTTGCCAGGCCAGTGCAGAGTAGATAGTTAGTGTAAAGCTTGGTGAAAGTTGTTGCCAGGTTCAGTGCAGAGTAGATAGTTAGTGTAAAGCTTGGTGAAAGTGGTTGCCAGGCCAGTGCAGAGTAGATAGATAGTGTAAAGCTTGGTGAAAGGGGTTGCCAGGTTCAATGCAGGGTAGATAGATAGTGTAAAGCTTGGTGAAAGTGGTTACCAGGCTAGTGCAGAGTAGATAGTTAGTGTAAAGCTTGGTGAAAGGGGTTGCCAGGTTCAGTGCAGAGTAGATAGTTAGTGTAAAGCTTGGTGAAAGTGGTTGCCAAGCCAGTGCAGAGTAGATAGTTAGTGTAAAGCTTGGTGAAAGGGGTTGCCAGGTTCAGTGCAGAGTAGATAGTTAGTGTAAAGCTTGGTGAAAGGGGTTGCCAGGTCCACGGCAGAGTAGATAGGTAGTGTAAAGCTTGGTGAATGGGGTTGCCAGGCCAGTGCAGAGTAGATAGATAGTGTAAAGCTTGGTGAAAGGGGTTGCCAGGTCCACGGCAGAGTAGATAGGTAGTGTAAAGCTTGGGGAAAGGGGTTGCCAGGTTCAATGCAGGGTAGATAGATAGTGTAAAGCTTGGGGAAAGTTGTTGCCAGGTTCAGTGCAGAGTAGATAGTTAGTGTAAAGCTTGGTGAAAGGGGTTGCCAGGTCCAGTGCAGGGTAGATAGATAGTGTAAAGCTTGGTGAATGGGGTTGCCAGGCCAGTGCAGATTAGATAGATAGTGTAAAGCTTGGTGAATGGGGTTGCCAGGCCAGTGCAGAGTAGATAGATAGTGTAAAGCTTGGTGAATGGGGTTGCCAGGCCAGTGCAGAGTAGATAGGTAGTGTAAAGCTTGATGAAAGGGGTTGCCAGGTCCACGGCAGAGTAGATAGGTAGTGTAAAGCTTGGGGAAAGGGGTTGCCAGGTTCAATGCAGGGTAGATAGATAGTGTAAAGCTTGGGGAAAGTTGTTGCCAGGTTCAGTGCAGAGTAGATAGTTAGTGTAAAGCTTGGTGAAAGTGGTTGCCAGGTTCAGTGCAGAGTAGATAGTTAGTGTAAAGCTTGGTGAAAGTGGTTGCCAGGCCAGTGCAGAGTAGATAGATAGTGTAAAGCTTGGTGAAAGGGGTTGCCAGGTTCAATGCAGGGTAGATAGATAGTGTAAAGCTTGGTGAAAGTGGTTGCCAGGCCAGTGCAGAGTAGATAGTTAGTGTAAAGCTTGGTGAAAGGGGTTGCCAGGTTCAGTGCAGAGTAGATAGTTAGTGTAAAGCTTGGTGAAAGTGGTTGCCAGGCCAGTGCAGAGTAGATAGTTAGTGTAAAGCTTGGTGAAAGGGGTTGCCAGGTTCAGTGCAGAGTAGATAGTTAGTGTAAAGCTTGGTGAAAGGGGTTGCCAGGTCCACGGCAGAGTAGATAGGTAGTGTAAAGCTTGGTGAATGGGGTTGCCAGGCCAGTGCAGAGTAGATAGATAGTGTAAAGCTTGGTGAAAGGGGTTGCCAGGTCCACGGCAGAGTAGATAGGTAGTGTAAAGCTTGGGGAAAGGGGTTGCCAGGTTCAATGCAGGGTAGATAGATAGTGTAAAGCTTGGGGAAAGTTGTTGCCAGGTTCAGTGCAGAGTAGATAGTTAGTGTAAAGCTTGGTGAAAGTGGTTGCCAGGCCAGTGCAGAGTAGATAGATAGTGTAAAGCTTGGTGAAAGTTGTTGCCAGGTTCAGTGCAGAGTAGATAGTTAGTGTAAAGCTTGGTGAAAGTGGTTGCCAGGCCAGTGCAGAGTAGATAGATAGTGTAAAGCTTGGTGAAAGGGGTTGCCAGGTTCAATGCAGGGTAGATAGATAGTGTAAAGCTTGGTGAAAGTGGTTGCCAGGCCAGTGCAGAGTAGATAGTTAGTGTAAAGCTTGGTGAAAGGGGTTGCCAGGTTCAGTGCAGAGTAGATAGTTAGTGTAAAGCTTGGTGAAAGTGGTTGCCAGGCCAGTGCAGAGTAGATAGTTAGTGTAAAGCTTGGTGAAAGGGGTTGCCAGGTTCAGTGCAGAGTAGATAGTTAGTGTAAAGCTTGGTGAAAGGGGTTGCCAGGTCCACGGCAGAGTAGATAGGTAGTGTAAAGCTTGGTGAATGGGGTTGCCAGGCCAGTGCAGAGTAGATAGATAGTGTAAAGCTTGGTGAAAGTGGTTGCAAGGCCAGTGCAGAGTAGATAGATAGTGTAAAGCTTGGTGAAAGTGGTTGCCAGGCCAGTGCAGAGTAGATAGGTAGTGTAAAGCTTGGTGAAAGTGGTTGCCAGGTTCAATGCAGAGTAGATAGATAGTGTAAAGCTTGGGGAAAGGGGTTGCCAGGTTCAGTGCAGAGTAGATAGATAGTGTAAAGCTTGGTGAAAGGGGTTGCCAGGCCCATGGCAGAGTAGATAGGTAGTGTAAAGCTTGGGGAAAGGGGTTGCCAGGTTCAGTGCAGAGTAGATAGTTAGTGTAAAGCTTGGGGAAAGGGGTTGCCAGGTTCAATGCAGAGTAGATAGATAGTGTAAAGCTTGGTGAAAGGGGTTGCCAGGCCCATGGCAGAGTAGATAGGTAGTGTAAAGCTTGGGGAAAGGGGTTGCCAGGTTCAGTGCAGAGTAGATAGGTAGTGTAAAGCTTGGGGAAAGGGGTTGCCAGGTTCAGTGCAGAGTAGATAGTTAGTGTAAAGCTTGGGGAAAGGGGTTGCCAGGTTCAGTGCAGAGTAGATAGATAGTGTAAAGCTTGGTGAAAGGGGTTGCCAGGCCCATGGCAGAGTAGATAGGTAGTGTAAAGCTTGGGGAAAGGGGTTGCCAGGTTCAGTGCAGAGTAGATAGTTAGTGTAAAGCTTGGGGAAAGGGGTTGCCAGGTTCAATGCAGGGTAGATAGTTAGTGTAAAGCTTGGGGAAAGGGGTTGCCAGGTTCAATGCAGGGTAGATAGTTAGTGTAAAGCTTGGTGAAAGGGGTTGCCAGGTTCAATGCAGGGTAGATAGATAGTGTAAAGCTTGGTGAAAGGGGTTGCCAGGTTCAATGCAGGGTAGATAGATAGTGTAAAGATAGAGTAGATGTACAGTAAAACTGAGGCATGGGGAAATTAAACAAATCAAATAATATCAAATAAATACCTGAGTATATACCTAGAATCCACTCAGAGACTCCTCTCTCTGTCCATTGGTCTAATCCCAGTGTGTGTGTGTGTGTGTGTGTGTGTGTGTGTGTGTGTGTGCCTTAAATTTCCCCTAAGGTAAGGATGACTCTGAGCACTGGGGAGTGGATTCATAAATCAGCTACATGGGATGTTTCAGGCATGTTCACAGTAACAGTACAGA
>NC_048588.1:31083481-31118481 GCF_013265735.2 Oncorhynchus mykiss
CCCTCTCTCCCTCTCCCTCTCTACCCCTCCTCTCCCTCTCCCTCTCTACCCCTCCTCTCCCTCTCCCTCTCTACCCCTCCTCTCCCTCTCTCCCTACCCCTCCTCCCCCTCTTCACCCCTCCTCCCCTTTCCCTCTCCCTTTCTACCCCTCCTCCCCCTCTGTCTCTCTACCCCTCCTCTCTCTCTCTCTCTCTCTCCCTACCCCTCCTCTCCCTCTACCCCGCCTCTCCCTCTTTCCCTCCCCCTCCTCCCCCTCTTCACCCCTCCTCCCCCTTTCCCTCTCCCTCTCTACTCCCCCCCCTGTCTCTCTACCCCTCCTCTCCCTCTCTACCCCTCCTCCCCCTCTTCACCCCTCCTCCCCCTTTCCCTCTCTTCTCCTCCTCTCCCTCTCCTCCCTACCCCTCCTCTCCCTCTCTACCCCCCCTCTCTACCCCTTCTCTCTCTCTCTCCATACCCCTCCTCTCCCTCTCTACCCCTCCTCTCCCTCTCTACCCCTTCTCCCCCTCTCTCTCCCTACCCCTCCTCTCCTTGCTGTGGTAGTGAGGGTGAGAGGGCTGGGGTGAAAAAGGTAGTTAGGTTGGGCGGAGGGCATCGGTGGGCAGGAGGGGTGGATGGGTTGAGGGGGTCAGTGGGAAGGAGGGGTGCATGGGTGGAGGGGGTTGGTGGGCAGGAGGGGGGTTGGGTGGAGGGGGTCGGTGGGCAGGAGGGGGGTTGTGCGGAGGGGTTCGGTGGGCAGGAGGGGGGCCAGGAATGTTAATTGGGAAGATTGTTTTAATAAGACCCTCACTGCAGATGCTGAAAGGTGGGTGGTGGTGGGGCCACACAGACAGACAGGCGTCTGTGGGACTCATGTTCACAAACAGCACCGGCAGCAGGGAGACAGAGACAGCAGGAGACATGTGTGGACCACAGAGATGGATTAGGAAGAGCTGTGGTAGTGTGTCTGTGCTTATTCCTGGGGAGGAGTCTATGAGTAAAGGAGTTGACCTAATGACTGTAAAGATGTGTGTGTGTGTGTGTGTGTGTGTGTGTGTGTGTGTGTGTGTGTGTCTGTGTGTGTGTGTGTGTGTGTGTGTGTGTGTGTGTGTGTGTGTGTGTGTGTGTGTGTGTGTGTGTGTGTGTGTGTGTGTGTGTGTGTGTGTGTGTGTGTGTGTGTGTGTGGGAGGGAGGGAGGGAGGGAGGGAGGGAGAAATAGAGAGCCACTAACGAGGAAACTCTTCCAGTGTGACAACAGACACAGGGAATCCAACAGCATATCTCGCTCTCACAATAGCTGAGCTGCAACACACACCACACACACACACAAACATATACACAATGTATAACAATTGCTTGCTTCTTCGTTTTACAGTAAGAGGGTATATGATGGGTCTGAGAACCTCCAGACAAGCAGTATTCAGTAACTGCAGCACCACAACAAAGCACAGCTAATGGATTCATTCTAGTCTTGCCTGTTAGACCTGGCTCGCTGCTGCTGGCTCGCTGCTGCTGGCTCGCTGCTGCTGGCTCACTGCTGCTGGCTCACTGCTGCTGGCTCGCTGCTGCTGGCTCGCTGCTGCTGGCTCGCTGCTGCTGGCTCGCTGCTGCTGGCTCACTGCTGCTGGCTCACTGCTGCTGGCTCACTGCTGCTGGCTCGCTGCTGCTGGCTCACTGCTGCTGGCTCACTGCTGCTGGCTCGCTGCTGCTGGTATTGTATGTGCTGGTAGTACAGTGTACTGTGTGTGCTGGTACAGTATATTGTATGTGCTGGTAGTACAGTATATTGTATGTGCTGGTAGTACTGTGTATTGTATGTGCTGGTAGTACAGTATATTGTATGTGCTGGTAGTACAGTATATTGTATGTGCTGGTACAGTATATTGTATGTGCTGGTAGTACAGTATATTGTGTGTGCTGGTACAGTATATTGTATGTGCTGGTAGTACAGTGTATTGTGTGTGCTGGTACAGTATATTGTGTTTGCTGGTACAGTATATTGTATGTGCTGGTAGTACAGTGTATTGTGTGTGCTGGTACAGTATATTGTATGTGCTGGTAGTGCAGTGTACTGTGTGTGCTGGTACAGTATAGTGTGTGTGCTGGTAGTGCAGTGTACTGTGTGTGCTGGTACAGTATATTGTGTGTGCTGGTACAGTATATTGTGTTTGCTGGTACAGTATATTGTATGTGCTGGTAGTATAGTGTATTGTGTGTGCTGGTACAGTATATTGTATGTGCTGGTAGTACAGTGTATTGTATGTGCTGGTACAGTATATTGTATGTGCTGGTACAGTATATTGTATGTGCTGGTAGTACAGTATATTGTATGTGCTGGTACAGTATATTGTATGTGCTGGTAGTACAGTATATTGTGTGTGCTGGTACAGTATATTGTATGTGCTGGTAGTACAGTGTATTGTGTGTGCTGGTACAGTATATTGTGTTTGCTGGTACAGTATATTGTATGTGCTGGTAGTGCAGTGTACTGTGTGTGCTGGTACAGTATATTGTATGTGCTGGTAGTGCAGTGTACTGTGTGTGCTGGTACAGTATATTGTATGTGCTGGTAGTGCAGTGTATTGTGTGTGCTGGTACAGTATATTGTATGTGCTGGTAGTGCAGTGTACTGTGTGTGCTGGTACAGTATAGTGTGTGTGCTGGTAGTGCAGTGTACTGTGTGTGCTGGTACAGTATATTGTGTGTGCTGGTACAGTATATTGTGTTTGCTGGTACAGTATATTGTATGTGCTGGTAGTATAGTGTATTGTGTGTGCTGGTACAGTATATTGTATGTGCTGGTAGTACAGTGTATTGTGTGTGCTGGTACAGTATATTGTGTGTGCTGGTAGTACAGTATATTGTGTGTGCTGGTACAGTATATTGTGTTTGCTGGTACAGTATATTGTATGTGCAGGTAGTACAGTATATTGTATGTGCTGGTAGTGCAGTGTACTGTGTGTGCTGGTACAGTATATTGTGTTTGCTGGTACAGTATATTGTATGTGCAGGTAGTACAGTGTATTGTGTGTGCTGGTAGTGCAGTGTACTGTGTGTGCTGGTACAGTATATTGTGTTTGCTGGTACAGTATATTGTATGTGCAGGTAGTACAGTGTATTGTGTGTGCTGGTACAGTATATTGTGTTTGCTGGTACAGTATATTGTATGTGCTGGTAGTACAGTGTACTGTGTGTGCTGGTACAGTGTATTGTATGTGCTGGTAGTACAGTATATTGTGTGTGCTGGTACAGTATATTGTGTTTGCTGGTACAGTATATTGTATGTGCTGGTAGTACAGTATATTGTGTGTGCTGGTACAGTATATTGTGTTTGCTGGTACAGTATATTGTATGTGCTGGTAGTACAGTATATTGTGTGTGCTGGTACAGTATATTGTATGTGCTGGTAGTACAGTATATTGTGTGTGCTGGTACAGTATATTGTATGTGCTGGTAGTACAGTATATTGTGTGTGCTGGTACAGTATATTGTATGTGCTGGTAGTACAGTATATTGTGTGTGCTGGTACAGTATATTGTATGTGCTGGTAGTACAGTATATTGTGTGTGCTGGTACAGTATATTGTATGTGCTGGTAGTACAGTATATTGTGTGTGCTGGTACAGTATATTGTGTTTGCTGGTACAGTATATTGTATGTGCTGGTAGTACAGTGTACTGTGTGTGCTGGTAGTACAGTATATTGTATGTGCTGGTAGTACAGTATATTGTATGTGCTGGTAGTACAGTATATTGTGTGTGCTGGTACAGTATATTGTGTGTGCTGGTACAGTATATTGTGTTTGCTGGTACAGTGTATTGTATGTGCTGGTAGTACAGTATATTGTGTGTGCTGGTACAGTATATTGTGTTTGCTGGTACAGTGTATTGTATGTGCTGGTAGTACAGTATATTGTGTGTGCTGGTACAGTATATTGTGTTTGCTGGTACAGTATATTGTATGTGCTGGTAGTACAGTGTACTGTGTGTGCTGGTACAGTGTATTGTATGTGCTGGTAGTACAGTATATTGTGTTTGCTGGTACAGTATATTGTATGTGCTGGTAGTATAGTGTATTGTGTGTGCTGGTACAGTATATTGTATGTGCTGGTAGTACAGTGTATTGTGTGTGCTGGTACAGTATATTGTGTTTGCTGGTACAGTATATTGTATGTGCTGGTAGTACAGTGTACTGTGTGTGCTGGTACAGTATATTGTGTTTGCTGGTACAGTATATTGTATGTGCTGGTAGTACAGTGTACTGTGTGTGCTGGTACAGTATATTGTGTTTGCTGGTACAGTATATTGTATGTGCTGGTAGTACAGTGTATTGTGTGTGCTGGTAGTGCAGTGTACTGTGTGTGCTGGTACAGTATATTGTGTTTGCTGGTACAGTATATTGTATGTGCTGGTAGTACAGTGTATTGTATGTGCTGGTAGTACAGTATATTGTGTTTGCTGGTAGTGCAGTGTACTGTGTGTGCTGGTACAGTATATTGTGTTTGCTGGTACAGTATATTGTATGTGCTGGTAGTACAGTGTATTGTATGTGCTGGTAGTACAGTGTATTGTGTTTGCTGGTACAGTATATTGTATGTGCTGGTAGTGCAGTGTACTGTGTGTGCTGGTAGTACAGTGTATTGTGTTTGCTGGTACAGTATATTGTATGTGCTGGTAGTGCAGTGTACTGTGTGTGCTGGTACAGTATATTGTGTTTGCTGGTACAGTATATTGTATGTGCTGGTAGTGCAGTGTACTGTGTGTGCTGGTAGTACAGTGTACTGTGTGTGCTGGTACAGTATATTGTGTGTGCTGGTACAGTATATTGTATGTGCTGGTAGTACAGTGTACTGTGTGTGCTGGTACAGTATATTGTGTGTGCTGGTACAGTATATTGTATGTGCTGGTAGTACAGTGTATTGTGTGTGCTGGTACAGTATATTGTGTTTGCTGGTACAGTATATTGTATGTGCTGGTAGTACAGTGTACTGTGTGTGCTGGTACAGTATATTGTGTGTGCTGGTACAGTATATTGTATGTGCTGGTAGTACAGTGTATTGTGTGTGCTGGTAGTGCAGTGTACTGTGTGTGCTGGTACAGTATATTGTGTGTGCTGGTACAGTATATTGTATGTGCTGGTAGTACAGTATATTGTGTGTGCTGGTACAGTATATTGTGTTTGCTGGTACAGTATATTGTATGTGCTGGTAGTGCAGTGTACTGTGTGTGCTGGTACAGTATATTGTGTGTGCTGGTAGTGCAGTGTACTGTGTCTGCTGGTACAGTATATTGTGTGTGCACAAAGCAGGAGTTCTCTCGCTCACTTCACAGGCGAGTAGTGGGCTGCGACTGGGGCTGCGACTGGGACTGCGACTGGGGCCTTAGGTGTGTGTGTGTGTGTGTGTGTGTGTGTGTGTGTGTGTGTGTGTGTGTGTGTGTGTGTGTGTGTGTGTGTGTGTGTGTGTGTGTCAGAGGGCTCCAGTCCTGAGGCTGTACAGTGAGGGGAGCAGGGTTAGTGTGGCGCTGGGTTCTTTACTCCTCCAGGGAGACAGAGGTCTAGAAGGCTACAATATCTGGGCTGGGTAGAGGGCTAGAGGCCTATTACAGTATCTAGGCAGATCCATGTACAGTCAGGCCTCCAGACACTGAAGACCTTTACTGTTCAACACTGGATCAGGGCCAACACAGTCAACATATTCTGTCATATTTAGTACCTCCCTCCAAAAAACATCACAACAGTAGTCCCCCCCCCCGAAATCAGAACAGTAGTCCCTCCCCCCCAAAAAATCAGAACAGTAGTCCCCCCCCAAAAAAAAAATCAGAACAGTAGTCCCTCCCCCCCAAAAAATAATTTGTGGTGATGTGTTATTTATTTTAGAGCTTAAAAGGAACATTCACACAGATGTACTTATGAACTGATGGTTTCAAGTTATCCTGACTGTTATAATGCCCAGCCCAGCAGGTTAGATAAGGACACATCATACTGAATATACACACTTGTCTTTCTTTATTGACAGATCCCTGACAAGGCCCTTGAGAATGTGCTCTCTACAATGTTGCCACTACTATAGCAAACTATCTACCTGCTTGGACAATGTAGTTTGAAAGGCTGGTATTCGTATAAAGGTATTTATTTACCATCCCTTTTACCTGGTTGTTGTTTGATGACTCTGTAAAACTTCCCGGGGCTCCGTCAGGAGGAATGCCATTGGATCAAGTTGTATATTGGATTCACCTCAGCCAATCTCTGATGAGGAGAGTACTGAATACATAATGAGAGTGGTTAGAAACCATAGAACCTGGTGATGTGTTACCACAACAGTTAACTAACACGTTCCCTTCCTGCTTCAAACTGCCTGCTCCAAACTGCCTGCTCCAAACTGCCTGCTCCAAACTGCCTGCTCCAAACTGCCTGCTCCAAACTGCCAGCTCCAAACTGCCAGCTCCAAACTGCCTGCTCCGAACTGCCTGCTCCAAACTGCCTGCTCCAAACTGCCAGCTCCAAACTGCCAGCTCCGAACTGCCTGCTCCGAACTGCCTGCTCCAAACTGCCTGCTCCAAACTGCCAGCTCCAAACTGCCTGCTCCAAACTGCCTGCTCCAAACTGCCTGCTCCAAACTGCCTGCTCCAAACTGCCAGCTCCAAACTGCCAGCTCCAAACTGCCTGCTCCAAACTGCCTGCTCCAAACTGCCAGCTCCAAACTGCCAGCTCCAAACTGCCAGCTCCAAACTGCCTGCTCCAAACTGCCAGCTCCAAACTGCCAGCTCCAAACTGCCTGCTCCAAACTGCCAGCTCCAAACTGCCAGCTCCAAACTGCCTGCTCCAAACTGCCTGCTCCAAACTGCCTGCTCCAAACTGCCAGCTCCAAACTGCCAGCTCCAAACTGCCTGCTCCAAACTGCCAGCTCCAAACTGCCTGCTCCAAACTGCCTGCTCCAAACTGCCTGCTCCAAACTGCCTGCTCCAAACTGCCTGCTCCAAACTGCCTGCTCCAAACTGCCAGCTCCAAACTGCCAGCTCCAAACTGCCTGCTCCAAACTGCCTGCTCCAAACTGCCTGCTCCAAACTGCCTGCTCCAAACTGCCTGCTCCAAACTGCCAGCTCCAAACTGCCTGCTCCAAACTGCCTGCTCCAAACTGCCTGCTCCAAACTGCCAGCTCCAAACTGCCTGCTCCAAACTGCCTGCTCCAAACTGCCTGCTCCATACTGCCTGCTCCAAACTGCCTGCTCCAAACTGCCTGCTCCAAACTGCCTGTTAATCACTTGATTTGATTATATTGTTTTATTTATTAGGATCCCTGTTAACTGGTGACAGCTGGTCTTACTGGAGTCCGACACATAACCAAAAAGACATTACAGATTTTACAATTTATATACACTACATGTTTATGTTTTAAATGTATGTGTGTGTGTGTGTGTGTGTGTGTGTGTGTGTGTGTGTGTGTGTGTGTGTGTGTGTGTGTGTGTGTGTGTGTGTGTGTGTGTGTGTATGTGTGTGTGTGTGTGTGTGTGTGTGTGTGTGTGTGTGTGTGTTCATCTATCAGTAGCACATACAGTACATACACACAACAACATACACACAACAAGTAGGTCACATGGGGGAGAGGCGTTGTGCTGTGAGGTGTTGCTTTATTTGTTTTTTGAAACCAGGTTTGCTGTTCACTTGCTCTATATAAGATAGAAGGGAGTTCTGTGCACTCATGGCTCTGTATAATACTGTATGTTTACTTAATTTGGTCTGGACCTGGGGACTGTGAAAAGATCCCTGGTGGCATGTTTGGTGGGGTAAGTGTGTGTTTGTCAGTGCTGTGTGTAAATTGACTATGCAAAACATTTGGAATCTCCAACACATTGTTTCTTCTAAATCAAGAAGTGACATAGTCAATCTTTTCTCAACTCTTAGCCAAGAGAGAGTGGCTTGTATAGTATTAATATCAGCCTTCTGATTACAATGAAGAGCAAGATGTTCCGCTCTGTTCTGGGCCAGCTGCAGCCTAACTAGGTCTTTCCTTGCAGCACTCGACTGGGCAATAATCAAGATAAAATAAAACTAGAGCCTGGAGGACTTGCTTTGTGGAGTGGGGTGTCAAAAAGCAGAGCATCTCTTTATTACAGACAGACCTCTCACCATCTCTTTATTACAGACAGACCTCTCCCCATCTCTCTATTACAGACAGACGTCTCACCATCTCTTTATTACAGACAGACCTCTCCCCATCTCTTTATTACAGACAGACCTCTCACCATCTCTTTATTACAGACAGACCTCTCCCCATCTCTCTATTACAGACAGACCTCTCCCCATCTCTTTATTACAGACAGACCTCTCCCCATCTCTTTATTACAGACAGACCTCTCCCCATCTCTCTATTACAGACAGACCTCTCCTCATCTCTTTATTACAGACAGACCTCTCCTCATCTCTTTATTACAGACAGACCTCTCCTCATCTCTTTATTACAGACAGACCTCTCCTCATCTCTTTATTACAGACAGACCTCTCCTCATCTCTTTATTACAGACAGACCTCTCCCCATCTCTTTATTACAGACAGACCTCTCACCATCTCTTTATTACAGACAGACCTCTCCCCATCTCTTTATTACAGACAGACCTCTCCCCATCTCTTTATTACAGACAGACCTCTCCCCATCTCTCTATTACAGACAGACCTCTCCTCATCTCTTTATTACAGACAGATCTATCCTCATCTCTTTATTACAGACAGACCTCTCCTCATCTCTTTATTACAGACAGACCTCTCCTCATCTCTTTATTACAGACAGACCTCTCCCCATCTCTTTATTACAGACAGACCTCTCCCCATCTCTTTATTACAGACAGACCTCTCCCCATCTCTTTATTACAGACATACCTCTCCCCATCTCTTTATTACAGACAGACGTCTCACCATCTTTATACAACCATTGAATCTATGTGTTTTGACCATGACAGTTTACAATCTAAGGTAACGCCAAGTAATTTAGTCTCCTCAACTTGTTCAACAGCCACACCATTCATTATCAGATTCAGCTGAGGTCCTGAACTTAAGGAATGATTTGTACCAACAACAATGCTCTTAGTTTTAGAGATGTTCAGGACCAGTTTATTACTGGCCACCCATCCCAAAACACAATGCAACTCTTTGTTAAGGGTATCAGTAGCTTCATTGGCTGTTGTTGTTGATGCGTATATGGCTGAATCATCGACTTACATGGACACACGTGCTTTGTTTAATGCCAGTGGCAGGTCACCCAACCCAACACCATCCCTCCCTGTCCCACCAGCCTGAAGAGAAGATTTATGACCAATTATACAAACACAGCCACTAAATGGCCTCTCTGTCTGTCTGCAGAACCCAGGTTTTCTCTCTCTTTCTCTCTCTCTGTCTGTGTGTGTGTGTGTGTGTGTGTGTGTGTGTGTGTGTGTGTGTGTGTGTGTGTGTGTGTGTGTGTGTGTGTGTGTGTGTGTGTGTGTGTGTGTGTGTGTGTGTGTGTGTGTGTGTGTGTGTGTGTGTGTGTGTGTGTGTGTGTGTAATGGTGGTGGGGGGCTAAAGAGATGAGGTGGTGTGAGCCAGGTTTGCAGTCTGCCAGTCCCGCCTCCCAGGTCTCTCTCCAGCCTTGCTGTATGCCTGGCTAGAGTGGAGATGCCCTCTGCTGTGTGACAAAAAGGCACAGGCAGCCATCTGCCATGCAGGGTACCAGCACAGGGCTTGGACTGGAAACACTCACAACACAGTCCAAGTGCCCAACCCACTCCCCTTACCATCACCACACTCACAGCAGAATTCTGCTGTGAGTGTGGTGACTTTAAGAGCCATTCTGCTGTGAGTGTGGTGATGGTAAGAACCATTCTGCTGTGAGTGTGGTGATGGTAAGAGCCATTCTGCATGGCACAGAAACGAGAGAAATAGAGAAACAGGAAGCTGCCATGTCCAATATCATCTCTCTGGTGGTGATGTCAGGAGGGAGGAAAGGGGAGAGGGATGGAGGGAGACAGAGGGATGAGAAGACAGCCTTGGGGCTGTGTGAGGGCTTTAAAACACACATCGCATAAACGCACACACACATGTACACTGTACCTTTGGCAAATTGTCTTCATCCACACTGCCCCACCAGCCTGGGGTTTGGGGGATCAGGGCTTTACCACGCCATGGATGGGAACCTCTCTTTGATGTAAACGGTTGGGAGAGTTGGAGCTGGGGGCAAAGAGAAGGGGATCAGCTGCTGAGGGGTCGAGAGAGGGATATATGGAGAAATACAGAGTGAAAGAGCATGAGGTGTGGGAACCATAGGGCAGCGCTGGAGGGGAGATGGAGAGTTTCAATATGGGAGCTCTCACTACACAGCACAGCCTAGCAGAGAACTGGCCAGCCCTGGGTTAACAGCTTAAACAACACTCATCAGCAGAGTCTCAATGCCTTCCCAGTCCACAACCTCCCTGCTTCTATTACACAAAACCAAACGCACTGTTTATCAGATTGATAGAAGGATCACATGCATTTGGTATAGTAATCATCTCTGTCCTAGAACCTGATCAGAATAAGTCATATAATGTGGAAAAATAGCTAGTTCTGTGATGATGAATGGGGAAGAGGAGGAGAGAGGGGAGATGAAGTGAGTGGAGAACCGTCCTGCTGGTTAAATCATCACTCTGGTGAGAGAGATGGATGTGATAGGCAACACAGCCTTCCACTGGGTGGTCTGTCTTTCCGGTGCCTCACAGTAGGCCTACCTATCTTCAGCCCATATCCTAACGTACATTCTACCACATGATACATGACAGGACAGTGGGCACAGGGCAGTTGTTTGACAGACAGTAATAACATACCATTAATACGCCTATCGGTGAAAGGCCATGTTCAGGATTCCCGGAACAGTGTCTGTGATCATGTTAGACGATCTGCCTAGCTGTTTCTCTTCATCAGACCGTCAGATGGAGGATGATTGACAGCCGCCCCAGCCACTGGCCCCGCCCAAACTTTGATCAGAGCAGCAGTGGTTGGCTGATGCAGGGTGGAAGTCACTTTCAGAATGAGCTAATGAGACTTAGCTAGTTAGACTCCATTTTGAAAGCACCCCTAGCCTAAAGTAGCAGCATTCACATCTGGAAGCGATTACTCATTTCAGATGTTCATTGTTTGCTGTGGAGTCTCTCTCCTCTCTCTGTTGCGCCACCTCTAATCCCTCTGTTACTTATGGGCCGCCATGTTTGGCCAGCGACGTACAGCCCTGCCTTGTGGAGCCCCGCCAATCCCAAATCAAGACAATTTGTTAACTTTATCAGGAGCAAGACTAACCTCGTAAAGACAAGAGGAGAGGAGGAGGGACCAGCACAGTACAACACATTCACTTCCCTTCCAGGACTAGCAACAAAACACTTCTGTCCTTCAAGCTTCCTCCTCTCTCTCGTCAATCTTGGATACTTTCCCTTTCAATCTTTTTCTTCTTCTGTGGTTAGTCATGTTCACTCTGACCATTGTTTCTTCTTCTGTGGTTAGTCATGTTCACTCTGACCATTGTTTCTTCTTCTGTGGTTAGTCATGTTCACTCTGACTATTGTTTCTTCTTCTGTGGTTAGTCATGTTCACTCTGACTATTGTTTCTTCTTCTGTGGTTAGTCATGTTCACTCTGACCATTGTTTCTTCTTCTGTGGCTAGTCATGTTCACTCTGACTATTGTTTCTTCTTCTGTGGTTAGTCATGTTCACTCTGACCATTGTTTCTTCTTCTGTGGTTAGTCATGTTCACTCTGACTATTGTTTCTTCTTCTGTGGTTAGTCATGTTCACTCTGACTATTGTTTCTTCTTCTGTGGTTAGTCATGTTCACTCTGACTATTGTTTCTTCTTCTGTGGCTAGTCATGTTCACTCTGACTATTGTTTCTTCTTCTGTGGTTAGTCATGTTCACTCTGACTATTGTTTCTTCTTCTGCGGTTAGTCATGTTCACTCTGACTTGTTTCTTCTTCTGTGGTTAGTCATGTTCACTCTGACCATTGTTTCTTCTTCTGTGGTTAGTCATGTTCACTCTGACTATTGTTTCTTCTTCTGTGGTTAGTCATGTTCACTCTGACTATTGTTTCTTCTTCTGTGGCTAGTCATGTTCACTCTGACTATTGTTTCTTCTTCTGTGGTTAGTCATGTTCACTCTGACTTGTTTCTTCTTCTGTGGTTAGTCATGTTCACTCTGACTATTGTTTCTTCTTCTGTGGTTAGTCATGTTCACTCTGACTTGTTTCTTCTTCTGTGGTTAGTCATGTTCACTCTGACCATTGTTTCTTCTTCTGTGGTTAGTCATGTTCACTCTGACCATTGTTTCTTCTTCTGTGGTTAGTCATGTTCACTCTGACCATTGTTTCTTCTTCTGTGGTTAGTCATGTTCACTCTGACTATTGTTTCTTCTTCTGTGGTTAGTCATGTTCACTCTGACTATTGTTTCTTCTTCTGTGGTTAGTCATGTTCACTCTGACCATTGTTTCTTCTTCTGTGGCTAGTCATGTTCACTCTGACTATTGTTTCTTCTTCTGTGGTTAGTCATGTTCACTCTGACCATTGTTTATTCTTCTGTGGTTAGTCATGTTCACTCTGACTATTGTTTCTTCTTCTGTGGTTAGTCATGTTCACTCTGACTATTGTTTCTTATTCTGTGGTTAGTCATGTTCACTCTGACTATTGTTTCTTCTTCTGTGGCTAGTCATGTTCACTCTGACTATTGTTTCTTCTTCTGTGGTTAGTCATGTTCACTCTGACTATTGTTTCTTCTTCTGCGGTTAGTCATGTTCACTCTGACTTGTTTCTTCTTCTGTGGTTAGTCATGTTCACTCTGACCATTGTTTCTTCTTCTGTGGTTAGTCATGTTCACTCTGACTATTGTTTCTTCTTCTGTGGTTAGTCATGTTCACTCTGACTATTGTTTCTTCTTCTGTGGCTAGTCATGTTCACTCTGACTATTGTTTCTTCTTCTGTGGTTAGTCATGTTCACTCTGACTTGTTTCTTCTTCTGTGGTTAGTCATGTTCACTCTGACTATTGTTTCTTCTTCTGTGGTTAGTCATGTTCACTCTGACTTGTTTCTTCTTCTGTAGTTAGTCATGTTCACTCTGACCATTGTTTCTTCTTCTGTGGTTAGTCATGTTCACTCTGACCATTGTTTCTTCTTCTGTGGTTAGTCATGTTCACTCTGACTATTGTTTCTTCTTCTGTGGTTAGTCATGTTCACTCTGACCATTGTTTCTTCTTCTGTGGCTAGTCATGTTCACTCTGACCATTGTTTCTTCTTCTGTGGTTAGTCATGTTCACTCTGACTATTGTTTCTTCTTCTGTGGTTAGTCATGTTCACTCTGACCATTGTTTCTTCTTCTGTGGTTAGTCATGTTCACTCTGACCATTGTTTCTTCTTCTGTGGCTAGTCATGTTCACTCTGACCATTGTTTCTTCTTCTGTGGTTAGTCATGTTCACTCTGACTTGTTTCTTCTTCTGTGGTTAGTCATGTTCACTCTGACCATTGTTTCTTCTTCTGTGGTTAGTCATGTTCACTCTGACCATTGTTTCTTCTTCTGTGGTTAGTCATGTTCACTCTGACTATTGTTTCTTCTTCTGTGGCTAGTCATGTTCACTCTGACTATTGTTTCTTCTTCTGTGGTTAGTCATGTTCACTCTGACTATTGTTTCTTCTTCTGTGGTTAGTCATGTTCACTCTGACTATTGTTTCTTCTTCTGTGGTTAGTCATGTTCACTCTAACCATTGTTTCTTCTTCTGTGGTTAGTCATGTTCACTCTGACTATTGTTTCTTCTTCTGTGGTTAGTCATGTTCACTCTGACCATTGTTTCTTCTTCTATGGTTAGTCATGTTCACTCTGACCATTGTTTCTTCTTCTGTGGCTAGTCATGTTCACTCTGACCATTGTTTCTTCTTCTGTGGTTAGTCATGTTCACTCTGACTTGTTTCTTCTTCTGTGGTTAGTCATGTTCACTCTGACCATTGTTTCTTCTTCTGTGGTTAGTCATGTTCACTCTGACCATTGTTTCTTCTTCTGTGGTTAGTCATGTTCACTCTGACTATTGTTTCTTCTTCTGTGGTTAGTCATGTTCACTCTGACTATTGTTTCTTCTTCTGTGGTTAGTCATGTTCACTCTGACTTGTTTCTTCTTCTGTGGTTAGTCATGTTCACTCTGACCATTGTTTCTTCTTCTGTGGTTAGTCATGTTCACTCTGACCATTGTTTCTTCTTCTGTGGCTAGTCATGTTCACTCTGACCATTGTTTCTTCTTCTGTGGTTAGTCATGTTCACTCTGACTATTGTTTCTTCTTCTGTGGTTAGTCATGTTCACTCTGACCATTGTTTCTTCTTCTGTGGTTAGTCATGTTCACTCTGACCATTGTTTCTTCTTCTGTGGCTAGTCATGTTCACTCTGACCATTGTTTCTTCTTCTGTGGTTAGTCATGTTCACTCTGACTATTGTTTCTTCTTCTGTGGTTAGTCATGTTCACTCTGACTTGTTTCTTCTTCTGTGGTTAGTCATGTTCACTCTGACCATTGTTTCTTCTTCTGTGGTTAGTCATGTTCACTCTGACCATTGTTTCTTCTTCTGTGGCTAGTCATGTTCACTCTGACCATTGTTTCTTCTTCTGTGGTTAGTCATGTTCACTCTGACTATTGTTTCTTCTTCTGTGGTTAGTCATGTTCACTCTGACCATTGTTTCTTCTTCTGTGGTTAGTCATGTTCACTCTGACCATTGTTTCTTCTTCTGTGGCTAGTCATGTTCACTCTGACCATTGTTTCTTCTTCTGTGGTTAGTCATGTTCACTCTGACTTGTTTCTTCTTCTGTGGTTAGTCATGTTCACTCTGACCATTGTTTCTTCTTCTGTGGTTAGTCATGTTCACTCTGACCATTGTTTCTTCTTCTGTGGTTAGTCATGTTCACTCTGACTATTGTTTCTTCTTCTGTGGCTAGTCATGTTCACTCTGACTATTGTTTCTTCTTCTGTGGTTAGTCATGTTCACTCTGACTATTGTTTCTTCTTCTGTGGTTAGTCATGTTCACTCTGACTATTGTTTCTTCTTCTGTGGTTAGTCATGTTCACTCTGACCATTGTTTCTTCTTCTGTGGTTAGTCATGTTCACTCTGACTATTGTTTCTTCTTCTGTGGTTTGTCATGTTCACTCTGACCATTGTTTCTTCTTCTGTGGTTAGTCATGTTCACTCTGACCATTGTTTCTTCTTCTGTGGCTAGTCATGTTCACTCTGACCATTGTTTCTTCTTCTGTGGTTAGTCATGTTCACTCTGACTTGTTTCTTCTTCTGTGGTTAGTCATGTTCACTCTGACCATTGTTTCTTCTTCTGTGGTTAGTCATGTTCACTCTGACCATTGTTTCTTCTTCTGTGGTTAGTCATGTTCACTCTGACTATTGTTTCTTCTTCTGTGGTTAGTCATGTTCACTCTGACTATTGTTTCTTCTTCTGTGGTTAGTCATGTTCACTCTGACCATTGTTTCTTCTTCTGTGGTTAGTCATGTTCACTCTGACTATTGTTTCTTCTTCTCTGGTTTGTCAAGTTCCCTCTGACTATTGTTTTGAGGAGATGCTCCAAAGTTCCCAAATGGGACTTTTTTTTCAATATTTGTGTAGATTATTTGGGGAAATTGACTGTAATCCCTTTAATTTCCTCTCAACAATACTCATTTGATCTTTCCGTTCAGGCTTGTGTGCTGCATTGAGTCTTCATTTTCATTATGTCGCAGGCACAGCACGGGAATCTCATTTTAATTTGACATTTCAGCATCTGGTTTCAATTTCCCCAGGAAAGAAAAAGTGTGTGTGGGTGTATGTGTGTGTGTGTGTGTGTGGGCGGGGCACCCATGAGTTTGGGGAGCAGGGAGGGCTAGTTGAAGACCTTGTCTAAGGGAGTCTCGACTATAGGAGATGATCATAGTTAATTGAGTTAGCCTGTGCTCAGCCCCAGCGTGCTACTGTAAACCTGGGGAGTGATTGGTCAGGTCTGGACAGTTACAGCAGAGCCAGACCCAGGCAGAGCGAGCCAGACCCAGCAGAGCGTGGTCCCACTGCAGAACAGACAGAAAGAAGCCTTGCAGCATCCTACCAATGGCTTCTCTCTCCTCAGCCAGCTGTTTGTCAAAATGATAGATCAGAGTTTCCTCTTAATCAAAAACTAATTGAAACATGTTGTTACACCATTCTGAACAGGGAAAGATAGTAGATTGATTAGCACACACAATTTATGTAATACTTACATTTTATTGGGGATAATATTGTTTTGTAAAAAGATAGTCGTTTATAGATGCTTTATAGCTATAGAGAATACCTTCCAATGCCCTTAGAAAGACACTGTCTGACTGACAGGCATGCTGTTCCCTCCAATCATCACATCAGCAGCACAGTGAGAAAAGCCAGGAAGGACAAAGAGGAGGCTTCATGCTGGGACCTGTGTGACTCTAGCCCATACCCACATATTAAGACATACAGGGAACACACACACACACCACACACACACACACACACATACACATACACATTCACACTCACACCCATTCAAACTGTGCTTGGCCTCCCTGTTAATGGCCCAGGAAACACTATCTCATAGGAGACAGCTGTAGGCTCAAATGAGGGAGGGGGAGGGAGGGGGAGAGAGGCAGAATGGAAGTGGATGCTCATTATTCCAAAAACATACAGGACAGCACACAGCAGAGCCATCCCTCCCCCCATTCAAATCAGAACAGGGACAGAGGATCTCACAGAGAGACCAGGGAACCAGAGCCAGCCTCTCTTGGCAAGGCTCCGGATCTAACTGGGGTTCTGGCGAAAGAGTTAGAGGCTCGCTCCAGTCCCTAATCCATTTTTCTCTTTCTTTATTTATTTCCCCATCTCCACCTCTCTTGTACAATTATGTTTCTCCCCATACAGGTTGCCAGGGTTGTCCGCTGCGCTGTGTGATGTGCAGTAATCAGCTGTGTTTGTTGAGGGAAGGTGTCGGGGGGGGTAGGAGAGAGGACAGCGAGCCAGGCGGGGGAGTGAGGGATGTAGAGGAGGATTGGAGGTCACTTGGTTGTGTTGTTTTAAACACTAGAGGATGACAGCTCTCCTTTGGCCTTCCTCTCTCTCCCCTTCTCTCCCTCTCTCTCTCCCTTCATCTCACTCCATACCCAGAGAGAATCGAGTTAAAAGTCTCTCTAGTCTCCTCTCCTCCAGTGTTCTCTAGTCTCCTCTCCCCTACTTTATCCTAGTCTCCTCTCCTCCAGTGTTATCAGGTCTCATCTCTACTGTTCTCTAGTCTCCTCTCCTCTACTGTATCCTAGTCTCCTCTCCTCCAGTGTTATCAGGTCTCATCTCTACTGTTCTCTAGTCTCCTCTCCTCTACTGTATCCTAGTCTCCTCTCCTCCAGTGTTATCAGGTTTCAACTCTACTGTTCTCTACTCTCCTCTCCTCTACTGTTTCCTAGTCTCCTCTCCTCCAGTGTTAACAGGTATCATCTCTACTGTTCTCTTGTCTCCTTTCCTCTACTGTATCCTAGTCTCCTCTCCTCCAGTGTTATCAGGTCTCATCTCTACTGTTCTCTAGTCTCCTTTCCTCTACTGTATCCTAGTCTCCTCTCCTCCAGTGTTATCAGGTCTCATCTCTACTGTTCTCTAGTCTCCTTTCCTCTACTGTATCCTAGTCTCCTCTCCTACAGTGTTATCAGGTCTCATCTCTACTGTTCTCTAGTCTCCTTTCCTCTACTGTATCCTAGTCTCCTCTCCTCCAGTGTTATCAGGTCTCATCTCTACTGTTCTCTAGTCTCCTTTCCTCTAGTGTTTTGTAGTCTCCTCTCCTCTAGTGTTCTTTGGTCTCCTTTCCTCTATTGTTCTCTAGGCTCCTCTCCTCTAGTTTTATCTGGTCTCCTCTACGTCTCCTCTCCTCTCTAATGTTCTCTAGTCTCCTCTACATCTCCTCTCCTTTAATGTTCTCTTCTTCTATCCTCTAGTGTTCTCTTGCCTCCTCTCCTCTACTGTTCTCTAGTTTCCACTCCTCTACTGTTCTCTAGTGTCCTTTTCTCTATTTTTCTTTAGTCTCCTCTCCTCTAGTGTTCTCTAGTCTCCTCTCCTCTAGTCTCCTCTCATCTAGTGTCCTCTAGTCTCCTTTCCTCTAGTGTCCGTTCTCTAGTCTCCTCTCCTCTAGTGTTCTCTAGTCTCCTTTCCTCTAGTGTCCGTTCTCTAGTCTCCTCTCCTCTAGTGTTCTCTAGTCTCCTTTCCTCTAGTGTCCGTTCTCTAGTCTCCTCTCCTCTAGTGTTCTCTAGTCTCCTCTCCTCTAGTCTCCTCTCCTCTAGTGTTCTCTAGTCTCCTTTCCTCTAGTGTCCGTTCTCTAGTCTCCTCTCCACTAGTGTTCTCTAGTCTCCTCTCCTCTAGTCTCCTCTCATCTAGTGTTCTCTAGTCTCCTTTCCTCTAGTGTCCGTTCTCTAGTCGCCTCTCCTCTAGTGTTCTCTAGTCTCCTCTCCTCTAGTCTCCTCTCATCTAGTGTCCTCTAGTCTCATTTCCTCTAGTGTCCGTTCTCTAGTCTCCTCTCCTCTAGTGTTCTCTAGCTGAGGAGAGTGTCTGTCTTCATGTAGCCTTGCTATCGGTTGGAGTGTGAAGAGTTATCTTTCAGTGGGAGGATTTTGCGGCACTTGTCAAGGCTTTGACTCACACAACATCTCTGATCAGGATATTTCCATCCGGCTGGCCTTGCCTGTACAGATGGAGCCAGTGTTCTAGTGAAGCTGATGTTTATGTTTATATCCTCCTTTTTCTCAGCGGGACTACCCTGTCTCTTTTGACCCGCGCTCATGAGCACATTCACAACTCAGCTGGAGTGTTGTTAGGCTATGTGGAGGACTAAGAGTATTTTGCCAAGCTAGAATATGTGTTGTGTGCAAACAATTATTTTTTACATTCCTTTTGCAAACCTGCGTTTCCATGGAGGCTTATATTGTCATCAACAACACCTCTGACTACCAACAAGAGATAAGAAATATACAAATCCCATTGCTTTAGAGTCAGGTACACCGCATGTGGAGACTTGTGTTGTGACGGGGGTCATATAGTTTCTGCTGCTGTACATGAGAAGGTGTAGGGTCCCCTGATTAGCCAGAGAAGCCTGGAGAAACCATTACCTCCCATATATCTCCATCTGAAAGCCAATTCCTACAGGGGGATTGGGTTCCCCTCCCCACTGCCATACAGAAACCACCTCCCTCATGCTACAAGGAGCAGGCAGAGGGAGAGAGGGGTATCTCAGCGATGGCCAATTAAGTGCTTAAAGGGTTTAGGCAGGAATTTGTTGGCTGTCAGGAAGTTGATGTTTCCTGGCGTGAGCCTATCTTTGATCTGTGTGGGGCGGACGGAGGTGGAGGAGGTGACTAGAAGCAGGTTCAGGGGGAGTAGGTGGAGGGAGGGGGAGGAGGTGCACCATGGTGACTAGGAGCAGGTTCAGGGGGAGTAGGTGGAGGGAGGTGGAGGAGGTGCACCATGGTGACTAGGAGCAGGTTCAGGGGGAGTAGGTGGAGGGAGGTGGAGGAGGTGCACCATGGTGACTAGGAGCAGGTTCAGGGGGAGTAAGTGGAGGGACGTGGAGGAGGTGCACCATGGTGACTAGGAGCAGGTTCAGGGGAAGTAGGTGGAGGGAGGGGGAGGAGGTGCACCATGGTGACTAGGAGCAGGTTCGGGGGAAGTAGGTGGAGGGAGGTGGAGGAGGTGCACCATGGTGACTAGGAGAAGGTTGAGGGGTTAGTAGGTGGAGGGAGGTGCACCATGGTGACTAGGAGCAGGTTCAGGGGAAGTAGGTGGAGGGAGGTGGAGGAGGTGCACCATGGTGACTAGGAGCAGGTTCAGGGGGAGTAGGTGGAGGGAGGTGGAGGAGGTGCACCATGGTGACTAGGAGCAGGTTCAGGGGGAGTAGGTGGAGGGAGGTGGAGGAGGTGCACCATGGTGACTAGGAGCAGGTTCAGGGGGAGTAGGTGGAGGGAGGTGGAGGAGGTGCACCATGGTGACTAGGAGCAGGTTCAGGGGGAGTAGGTGGAGGGAGGTGGAGGAGGTGCACCATGGTGACTAGGAGCAGGTTCAGGGGGAGTAGGTGGAGGGAGGTGGATGAGGTGCACCATGGTGAATAGGAGGGGTTCAGGGGGAGTAGGTGGAGGGAGGTGGAGGAGGTGCACCATGGTGACTAGGAGCAAGTTCAGGGGCATGACAATGAGATGGTGGAGAGGAGAATATTCTGGTCGTATTCCACACACACACACATGCACACACGCACGCACGTACGCACGCACACACACACACACACACACACACACACACAGTCAAACAGATTCAGAAACACACACACACAGACGCACATGCACACGCACACGCACACACGTACACACACACACACACAGACACACACGCACACACACACACACGTACTCGCACACACACACACACACACACACACACACACACACACACACACACACACACACACACACACACACACACACGTACACACACATTCACATGAGTATAGACACATACAGGGTCCACTTAGAGCATTGGGCCAGTAACCGGAAGGTGGATCAAATCCCGAGCTGACGAGTTAAAAATCTGTCATTCTTCCCCTGAGCAAGACAGTTAACCCACTGTTCCCCAGGCACCGATGACATGGATGTCAATTAAGCCAGCCCCCCGCACCTCAGAGGGGATTCAGAGGGGTGGGGTTAAATGTGGAAGACACATTTCAGTTGAATACATTCAGTTGGACATCTGACTAGGTATCCCCCTTCCCTTTCCATACACAAACACTCATAAACTCATAGCCAGGACCATCATACACAGGTACACATTGTGCTGACCCTGCATACTTTAGGCTGAGTAGAATTTCAGCCTGTAGTTTATGAGAGCATGGTGTGTGTGTGTACAGACAGATACACCCGAGCTGGGAAAGTGATTACTGGCACGCCGTCTATAGATGGAGGGTTGTTGGTTTTTCATTACCTTCTGTCCTCTCGTAAATCTCTCCAGTTTATCTTCAACACTACCACTGGGGAGGCAGAGCTAGGCTTTAGCTAGGTTCTGACCCTCTGATTGCAGCCCCACAACCATCCTGCCTCTCAGCTTTTACAATGTTGCTGTGATATACATACTTTTCCATATTGTTACTGGACTGAGTTACTGGGGTATACATTTCATAGAGTGTTAAGTGCACTACTTCTGATGACAAGTCTAGTCAAAAGTAGTGCACTTTGTAGAGCATAGGATGTGGTTTGTGTTCTATTCATTTAGTCTAGATAAAGGACACTGTCTCTAATGTCCGTAGTGTTTATATGATGCTGTGATACTATCATGCTGTTGTCAAGATGAATGAGACAGCTCACGTATCATTGGTTCCCATTAAAACAGCATTTCCCTCTGTCACATTAGCTCAGACGCTGTTGTTCTCATCCATTAGACATTAGACAGGGATGCACAAGCTCCTACACCCCCACACTAATGGGCCTTTTAACTGGGAAAATGCATCTCTGAGTGACTATAGGAGCGGGTTTGATGTCAGCGAGGGGAGTGGTATATATTGCAGCGCTTCCCAATCCGGTTGTGAACCCTGTACAACAGCCGTGTTTAAAGTGGCAATACCTGTAGATGGGTTGTAATGCAAACATAGGCTCCATCAGTCAGTGGCAGGGTTGTGTGGATAAACAGGAAGTGAAAGTGACGCGATGATGAAGAGGGGATGATGTGTGTGTCTGGAGGCGTTTCTTATACCCCACGTCAGAGTGTGTCACTCACACACTCATTAGGCTGACATAGAGAGACAGTGTTAGGTGGTAATGAGGGGAGATGATAGGTCAAAGTGTGTCACTCACACACTCAGTAGGCTGACACAGAGAGACAGTGTGAGGTGGTAATGGGGAGATGATAGGTCAAAGTGTGTCACTCACACACTCAGTAGGCTGACACAGAGAGACAGTGTGAGGTGGTAGTGAGGGGAGATGATAGGTCAAAGTGTGTCACTCACACACTCAGTAGGCTGACACAGAGAGACAGTGTGAGGTGGTAATGGGGAGATGATAGGTCAAAGTGTGTCACTCACACACTCAGTAGGCTGACACAGAGAGACAGTGTGAGGTGGTAAAGAGGAGAGATGACTGGTCAAAGCCGCTCATGTGTGGATGCACACATGTTTATCTCATTGTCAACAAGGCCTTGTGGGTAGGGGAAGACACTCCAATCTGTGGCCAGTGGTCCAGCCGTTTGTGGTATGACGATCCCTGGTCCTGTATAGTCTCCTCTGATAGAAGTGGTCACTGCGGCCATGTCCACGTGGTGACGAATCGGTGACAGTACCCAATTATAGGTTATGATAACACAGTAGCGGTTTCCTTTTGTCATTATGTTGTTGCTGTAGATCAGTGCTGTGGTCTGTAGATGGTACAATGCATCTGAGTGAGGTATGTCAAATCTACGTTCCTGTCTAACTGGAGTGGCTGGTTTTGGTGTTATTATGCCCTTTGTGTCAAAGCTCATCTCTGCCGCTGCTGAACTCACGGTAACCCGTTTCTCTCCATCTCTTTCTGCAGTACTACGTGATGACTTCAGACAGAATCCTGCAGATGTGATGGTGGCAGCGGGCGAGCCTGCAGTCCTAGAGTGTATGCCCCCTCGCGGGCATCCTGAACCTAGCATATCCTGGAAGAAGGACAGTGCCAACATCGATGACAGAGATGAACGAATCACTGTGAGTGGAACTGGTTGTGTGTGAGATTGAGCTGTCATGTTCATCAAAGTATTTCATACCATATTAATGTCAGTGTTAACCTCACAATGATTGATTTGTCCCCTGTTGTTTCACCAATAATGATTTATAACTCCAAATCAGCAAACTGTAGTTGTTGTAACATTTAATGAGCGAGTCTCATAATTAGTCTTGATTCATTAGTCAAGCAGCAACATTGATTAGGATCCTGCTGAGTAACATCAGCCAGTCGAACAAACACTCACTGCTATGATGAAATGAAAAAGTTCCTGAAAAAGAGGAAATTTGGTCTCCGCAGCGCTGAGGGATTGGAGACGTTCCCTCTCTATCTGATTTATTCAGCGTTCAAGACCAGCCACCAATTCATCTGTTTTAATTCAGAGTGTAGTGAAGGGATCAGCAGTATCAATCACCCCCCAGCTGCTGGTGAGTAGAGCAGTGGAGAGCTGACCTTGATGGGCCCACCATATGCCTATATACCACATTCCCTGTAGAGAGTTACATGGTGGAGAAGTGATGGTGTGTTTGTTCGCTCTGAAAGGCTGAGTGTGTAGGGTGGATGGAGCTTCAGTCAGCTGCTAGGGATGGACAGAGAAGAGGATAGTAAGAACATGGGTCTGCGTGGGTTATGATCAGATGTTGAATCATGTTTGACTCTTCAGTCTACCATTTGCTAATAACATCACATTGGACATTTGGCCAGTAGGCTGATGATTTAGCCAGGCCCAGAAGGGATCAGTAAGGATGATTAGCCAGGCCCAGAAGGGATCAGCAAGGATGATTATCCAGAACCAGAAGGGATCAGTAAGGATGATTAGCCAGGCCCAGAAGGGATCAGTAAGGATGATTAGCCAGGCCCAGAAGGGATCAGCAAGGATGATTAGCCGTGCCCAGAAGGGATCAGTAAGGATGATTAGCCATGCCCAGAAGGGATCAGTAAGGATGATTAGCCAGACCCAGAAGGGATCAGTAAGGTTTAATAGCCAGGCCCAGAAGGGATCAGTAAGAATGATTAGCCAGGCCCAGAAGAGATCAGTAAGGATGATTAGCCAGGCCCAGAAGGGATCAGTAAGGATGATTAGCCATGCCCAGAAGGGATAGATTAGGATGATTAGCCAGACCCAGAAGGGATCAGTAAGGATTAGCCAGACCCAGAAGGGATCAGTAAGGATGATTAGCCAGGCTCAGAAGAGATCAGTAAGGATGATTAGCCAGGCCCCGAAGGGATTAGTAAGGATGATTAGCCAGGCTCAGAAGAGATCAGTAAGGATGATTAGCCAGGCCCCGAAGGGATTAGTAAGGATGATTAGCCAGGCCCCGAATTGATCAGTAAGGATGATTAGCCAGGCCCCGAATTGATCAGTAAGGATGATTAGCCCCAGGCCTTAAAGAGATCAGTAAGGATGATTAGCCCCAGGCCTTGAAGAGATCAGTAAGGATGATTAGCCCCAGACCTTGAAGAGATCAGTAAGGATGATTAGCCCCAGGCCTTGAAGGGATCAGTAAGGATGATTAGCCAGGCCCGAATTGATCAGTAAGGATGATTAGCCAGGCCCGAATTGATCAGTAAGGATGATTAGCCAGGCCCGAATTTATCAGTAAGGATGATTAGCCATGCCCCGAATTGATCAGTAAGGATGATTAGCCCCAGGCCTTGAAGAGATCAGTAAGAGATCAGTAAGAGATCAGTAAGGATGATTAGCCTCATGACACTGTGTTCCTCTCTGGGCATGTTATGGTACATGAAAATGATACAGCTCCATCCTGAGCCCAGAACGCCCAGCCATGGATGTGTTCAGTACTATTGATGTGACAGTTGATACAGCTCCATCCTGAGCCCAGAACGCCCAGCCATGGATGTGTTCAGTACTATTGACATGACAGCGGACACAGCTTCATCCTGAACCCAGAAGCCCAGCCATGGATGTGTTCAGTACTATTGATATGACAGCTGATACAGCTCATCCTGAACCCAGAATGCCCAGCCATGGATGTGTTCAGTACTATTGACATGACAGCGGACACAGCTTCATCCTGAACCCAGAACGCCCAGCCATGGATGTGTTCAGTACTATTGATATGACAGCTGATACAGCTCATCCTGAACCCAGAATGCCCAGCCATGGATGTGTTCAGTACTATTGATATGACAGCGGACACAGCTTCATCCTGAACTCAGAACGCCCAGCCATGGATGTGTTCAGTACTATTGACATGACAGCGGACACAGCTTCATCCTGAACCCAGAACGCCCAGCCATGGATGTGTTCAGGACTATTGACATGACTGAACACTGCCTTAGGGTGTTCTCCTAATCACAGCTCTTACTCATAAACAGCGTGATAGCCTGTCCCCCGCCCTCAGCCGCCCACTAGCTGCACCGGGGGAAGATGAAAAAGAAGCGGCTGGCAGTTTCACAGCATAATTGAAAGCGCATAATCTGGTGGAAATTGAATCAAATCATATCTGTCTCTGAATTCAGCCAGCAGTTACTGATAAGCACACAGCCTCTGCATCAACCTTGGAACTAGTTTATTGGCAGTGGTTGCACATACACAACATTACATGTGTGTGTGTGTGTATGTAAGTGGGTGTGTGTGCGCCACTGTAACTTTGTTGGGACCTGTCATTTCTCCCTATGTGAGAACAAAGCCTGCTCTCTCCTGTCATCAGGGTTGCTTCACTCAAAGACACCTCGCCCATAATGCCCCTCCCCTGACCCAGTCCCAGCTACACCCTTACTCTCAGGCTCAGTCAGGCTGACACACATGCACACACACACACACACACACACACACACACACACACACACACACACACACACACACACACACACACACACACACACACACACACACACACACACACGCACACACACGCACACACACACACAGACACACACACACAGACACACACACACTGTTCATCAGCATGGAAACAATACCCTCATCAATCAATGGCTCTAGAGAGGTGGTTTGAGGACAGAGCAGAGCAGGTGTGTCTAACTGCCCAGGGATCGTAGGTGTGTCTAACAGCCCAGTGATCGTAGGTGTGTCTAACTGCCCAGTGATCGTAGGTGTGTCTAACTGCCCAGTGATCGTAGGTGTGTCTAACTGTCCACTGATCGTAGGTGTGTCTAACAGCCCAGTGATCGTAGGTGTGTCAAACTGCCCAGGGATCATAGGTGTGTCTAACTGCCCAGTGATCATAGGTGTGTCTAACTGCCCAGTGTGTCTAACTGTCCACTGATCATAGGTGTGTCAAACTGCCCAGTGATCATAGGTGTGTCTAACTGTCCACTGATCATAGGTGTGTCTAACTGCCCAGTGATCATAGGTGTGTCTAACTGCCCAGTGATCATAGGTGTGTCTAACTGCCCAGTGTGTCAAACTGCCCAGGGATCATAGGTGTGTCTAACTGCCCAGTGCGTCAAACTGCCCAGGGATCATAGGTGTGTCTAACTGCCCAGGGATCATAGGTGTGTCTAACTGCCCAGTGTGTCTAACTGCCCAGTGATCATACACATGGCCTTTCCCATAATGAGGTTTCACTCTGTTGAAACAGAACACATTTTGCTAGCCCTGCTGTTTATATGCTATTTCCACAATAACATCCTCTCTGTGTTGTGTGTGTCATTATCTGCAGTGGTCTGTGAAATTTCATTGTAAACCAGTATTTGACTGGTTATGTCCATAGCCTGAATTCTGCAGAGCTGGGCCTTGGGAGGGAATGACAGCACACAACAACCGTCTGGTTAGGGAGAGATTTAACAGTGCTGTGTGGGATGTGTCCCTTCCTCACAGAATGACTGGTCCCACATGGACACTTAAAACGGCTCTACACATAAACCAGGGCCATCCAGGTGTAACGGACTGTGCTGACGGACGGGTGAATGGGCGGGCTGATCTGTGAATGCCAATCAAAAGCAGCGTGATGCCCTGTGCTGTATGCCCGTCAGAGTGGCTGTGTCAGTGGTATGGCATTAGAGCTGAGGCTGGGCCAGAGGGAAGATGGGCTGGGACAGGGAAGAGATGAGAGGTGACGGGAGGACATGCATGTGGATGTGGATAACAGCTGAGGAGGCTCTTCAAAGAACTCCAGCACTCTACGTGGACTTGTTGGAACGGCTGGGATGGGATTATTATATTTTTTTAAAATGTTTATTTCACCTTTATTTAACCAGGTAGGCCGGTTGAGAACAAGTTCTCATTTACAACTGCGACCTGGCCAAGATACAGCAAAGCAGTGTGACAAAAACAACAACATAGAGTTACACATGGGATAAACAAATGTACAGTCAATAACAAAATAGGAAAATCTATATACAGTGTGTGCAAATGTAGTAATGCATCATGCAAACGAATTGTAAAATATACCATACTGTAGTTGTGTTACTGTTTCTAGTGCAATATGCTTTGTTATTGTACAGATATGGTTGTACATTATTAGAGTAATGAAAGGAGTTAGCCAATTACCATATAAGTAACAATTAGCTACATGGTTTGGCATCATGCCAGATGCATGGTACCTTGGCACGTGCTTTGTATTTTCATGCAACTTCAACTTGAAAGGTATAATGTACATCTACAATGTCGATTTGAATTGAATACTAAAGTATATTCTTTTCTGTATTTTGCAGTTTCACAACATAAACGTTTTCAATATATTCATTCAAGAAAAGTCACGCCTTGGGAGTTTTATTGAAGACTTAGTTGTTAGCTATCTGTCTAGTTTTGCATGAGAACGCAACTCAAGGGCAGAATAGAAAGAAACGAAAAACAGACTATTTACAGACTGTTAGCAGGGGCAAGACAAACACATGTCTGACTGCTACGCCATCTTGGAATGGGCTGGGATGGGATGGGCTGGGGTGGAATAGGATGGGCTGGGATGGGGTGGAATAGGATGGGCTGGGATGGGCTGGGATGGGGTGGAATAGGATGGGATGGGCTGGGATGGGCTGGGATGGGGTGGAATAGGATGGGATGGGCTGGGATGGGCTGGGATGGGGTGGAATAGGATGGGATGGGATGGGATGGGATGGGCTGGGCTGGGATGGGGTGGAATAGGATGGGATGGGATGGGCTGGAATAGGATGGGATGGGATGGGGTGGGGTGGAATAGGATGGGATGGGCTGGGATGGGATGGGCTGGGGTGGAATAGGATGGGCTGGGATGGATTGGGATGGGGTGGAATAGGATGGGATGGGATGGGATGGGATGGGCTGGGATGGGATGGGGTGGAATAGGATTGGATGGGATGGGCTGGGGTGGAATAGGATGGGCTGGGATGGGATGGGCTGGGGTGGGATGGGATGGGGTGGAATAGGATGGGATGGGCTGGGATGGGATGGGCTGGGGTGGAATAGGATGGGCTGGGATGGGATGGGCTGGGGTGGAATAGGATGGGACGGGATGGGATGGGATGGGATGGGGTGGAATAGGATGGGATGGGATGGGATGGGATGGGCTGGGGTGCTATGGGGTGGAATAGGATGGGATGGGCTGGGACGGGATGGGCTGGGATGGGGTGGAATAGGATGGGATGGGATGGGATGGGCTGGGATGGGGTGGAATAGGATGGGATGGGAAGGGATCGGCTGGGGTGGAATAGGATGGGACGGGATGGGTGTGAGTTAAAAAGAGGAGACATGACAAGTGGGAGTCTATTAAACACCAGAGAGTCAGAGACATCAGACATCACAGGATGAAGAAAGGAAGAGAGCCCTGACTCCTCCTATCTATGTTATCCTTGCCCCCTGACTCCTCCTATCTATGTTAGCCCTGCCCCCTGACTCCTTCTATCTATGTTATCCCTGCCCCCTGACTCCTCCTGTCTAAGTTATCCCTGCCCCCTTGACTCCTCCTGTCTATGTTATCCCTGCCCCCTGACTCCTCCTATCTGTTAGCCCTGCCATCCCTGGCTCCTCCTGTCCATGTTAGCCCTGCCATCCCTGGCTCCTCCTGTCTATGTTAGCCCTGCCCCCTGACTCCTCCTATCTATGTTAGCCCTGCCATCCCTGTCTCTATGTTAGAAAGCTATGTGAACAAGGCGGTGAAATGCTTTATAGTCTATTCACACTGAGATCTCTGCACTGGGCTGTTGTGGTGACACAGCCGCCACAGTCAATAAACAGACACACAGCAAGGGTATTTTTCTTTGTCAAACCGCTACTCCACTGAGAGCAGATGGAGGCATTTGTCACACCTGTGCAAAACAGGTCTGTCAAGGGCATGAAGGCCTTATAATGGAACAGAACAAAAAGGCATCCAGCTCAACAGTTTGAGGCGAAACTAATTTGATGTTGCTGTATGGAGGGAATCAGTCAGCACTGGGACAGACTGCAGACATGCCCTGTATTGTCTTCCCACTCTTTTGTTTAGTAGTTGAGGGTGATTATCGGCCTAGAAAATGAAATGCTGCATGAATGCAGCCACAACGCATGCTGAGTCTGGGTTTCACACTATCAGCTTTACCAAAAGACGGTGTTGGGATAGAGCCATCTCCCTGTGATGCAGGATAATGGTCAGATTGTTTCTGCCTTCAGCAGCCTCCTGTGGAGGTGATATACACAGAGACAAAGAAAGGTGCAGAGAGAAAGGAAGGCCTCTCCATTCACACGGGCCCATTCCAGAGGCCCCCTGTTGTCCAGGCCCTCTAAATATGCCTGAGCGGAATGGGACAGTGCCACCTCCACGCAGAGGTGGGAAAACTGATGGAGTGGATCCTCATGTCAACGGCCCTATGGGACCTCAATGGGATCTCCAGTCCACCTCCCTCTTTCTGCCCTACGTGGTCTGACATGACCTGACCTTGTGCCTTTGTGAGTGTCCCAGTGCTTTAGCTGTTAAGCCCTCCCTCAAACAAACAGTAACATAATGATACTTCAAACAAACAGTAACATAACGATACTTCAAACAAACAGTAACATAATGATACTTCAAACTAACATTAACATAATGATACTTCAAACAAACAGTAACATAACGATACTTCAAACAAACAGTAACATAATGATACTTCAAACAAACAGTAACATAACGATACTTCAAACAAACAGTAACATAATGATACTTCAAACAAACAGTAACATAACGATACTTCAAACAGTAACATAATGATACTTCAAACAGTAACATAATGATACTTCAAACAAACAGTAACATAATGATACTTCAAACAAACAGTAACATAACGATACTTCAAACTAACAGTAACATAACGACACTTCAAACAGTAACATAATGATACTTCAAACAAACAGTAACATAATGATACTTCAAACAAACAAACATAATGATACTTCAAACAAACAGTAACATAACGATACTTCAAACTAACATTAACATAATGATACTTCAAACAAACAGTAACATAATGATACTTCAAACAAACAGTAACATAACGATACTTCAAACTAACATTAACATAATGATACTTCAAACAAACAGTAACATAATGATACTTCAAACAAACAGTAACATAATGATACTTCAAACAAACAGTAACATAACGATACTTCAAACAAACAGTAACATAATGATACTTCAAACAAACAGTAACATAATGATACTTCAAACAAACAGTAACATAATGATACTTCAAACAAACAGTAACATAATGATACTTCAAACAAACAGTAACATAATGATACTTCAAACTAACATTAACATAATGATACTTCAAACTAACATTAACATAATGATACTTCAAACAAGCATTAACATAATGATACTTCAAACAAACAGTAACATAATGATACTTCAAACAAACAGTAACATAACAATACTTCAAACAAGCATTAACATAATGATACTTCAAACAAACAAACATAACGATACTTCAAACAAACAGTAACATAATGATACTTCAAACTAACATTAACATAATGATACTTCAAACAAACAGTAACATAACGATACTTCAAACAAACAAACATAATGATACTTCAAACAAACAGTAACATAATGATACTTCAAACAAACAAACATAATGATACTTCAAACAAACAGTAACATAATGATACTTCAAACAAACAGTAACATAATGATACTTCAAACAAACAGTAACATAATGATACTTCAAACAAACAGTAACATAATGATACTTCAAACAAACAGTAACATAATGATACTTCAAACAAACAGTAACATAATGATACTTCAAACAAACAGTAACATAATGATACTTCAAACAAACAAACATAATGATACTTCAAACAAACAGTAACATAATGATACTTCAAACAAACAGTAACATAATGATACTTCAAACAAACAAACATAACGATACTTCAAACAAACAGTAACATAATGATACTTCAAACTAACAGTAACATAACGATACTTCAAACAAACAGTAACATAATGATACTTCAAACAAACAGTAACATAACAATACTTCAAACAAGCATTAACATAATGATACTTCAAACAAACAGTAACATAATGATACTTCAAACAAACAGTAACATAATGATACTTCAAACAAACAGTAACATAATGATACTTCAAACAAACAGTAACATAATGATACCTCAAACAAACAGTAACATAACGATACTTCAAACAAACAGTAACATAATGATACTTCAAACAAACAAACATAATGATACTTCAAACAAACAAACATAACGATACTTCAAACAAACAAACATAACGATACTTCAAACAAACAGTAACATAATGATACTTCAAACAAACAAACATAATGATACTTCAAACAAACAGTAACATAATGATACTTCAAACAAACAAACATAACGCTACTTCAAACAAACAGTAACATAACGATACTTCAAACAAACAAACATAATGATACTTCAAACAAACAGTAACATAATGATACTTCAAACAAACAGTAACATAATGATACTTCAAACAAACAGTAACATAATGATACTTCAAACAAACAGTAACATAATGATACTTCAAACAAACAGTAACATAACAATACTTCAAACAAACAGTAACATAACGATACTTCAAACAAACAGTAACATAATGATACTTCAAACAAACAGTAACATAATGATACCTCAAACAAACAGTAACATAACGATACTTCAAACAAACAAACATAATGATACTTCAAACAAACAGTAACATAATGATACTTCAAACAAACAAACATAACGATACTTCAAACAGTAACATAATGATACTTCAAACAAACAGTAACATAACGATACTTCAAACAAACAAACATAATGATACTTCAAACAAACAGTAACATAACGATACTTCAAACAAACAAACATAATGATACTTCAAACAAACAGTAACATAATGATACTTCAAACAAACAGTAACATAACAATACTTCAAACAAACAAACATAATGATACTTCAAACAAACAGTAACATAATGATACTTCAAACAAACAGTAACATAACGATACTTCAAACAAACAAACATAATGATACTTCAAACAAACAGTAACATAATGATACTTCAAACAAACAAACATAACGATACTTCAAACAAACAGTAACATAACGATACTTCAAACAAACAGTAACATAATGATACTTCAAACAAACAGTAACATAATGATACTTCAAACAAACAAACATAACGATACTTCAAACAAACAGTAACATAACGATACTTCAAACAAACAAACATAACGATACTTCAAACAAACAGTAACATAACGATACTTCAAACAAACATAATGACACTTCAAACAAACAGTAACATAACGATACTTCAAACAAACAGTAACATAATGATACTTCAAACAAACAGTAACATAATGATACTTCAAACAAACAAACATAACGATACTTCAAACAAACAAACATAACGATACTTCAAACAAACAAACATAACGATACTTCAAACAAACAAACATAACGATACTTCAAACAAACAAACATAACGATACTTCAAACAAACAGTAACATAATGATACTTCAAACAAACATAACGATACTTCAAACAAACAGTAACATAATGATACTTCAAACAAACAGTAACATAACGACACTTCAAACAAACAGTAACATAACGATACTTCAAACAAACAAACATAATGATACTTCAAACAAACATAATGATACTTCAAACAAACAGTAACATAACGATACTTCAAACAAACATAATGATACTTCAAACAAACAGTAACATAACGATACTTCAAACAAACAAACATAATGATACTTCAAACAAACAGTAACATAATGATACTTCAAACAAACAGTAACATAACGATACTTCAAACAAACAAACATAATGATACTTCAAACAAACAGTAACATAATGATACTTCAAACAAACAAACATAACGATACTTCAAACAAACAGTAACATAACGATACTTCAAACAAACAGTAACATAATGATACTTCAAACAAACATAATGATACTTCAAACAAACAGTAACACAACGATACTTCAAACAAACATAATGATACTTCAAACAAACAGTAACATAATGATACTTCAAACAAACATAATGATACTTCAAACAAACAGTAACATAACGATACTTCAAACAAACAGTAACATAACGATACTTCAAACAAACATAATGATACTTCAAACAAACAGTAACATAATGATACTTCAAACAAACATAATGATACTTCAAACAAACAGTAACATAACGATACTTCAAACAAACATAATGATACTTCAAACAAACAGTAACATAATGATACTTCAAACAAACAGTAACATAACGACACTTCAAACAGTAACATAATGATACTTCAAACAAACAGTAACATAATGATACTTCAAACTAACATAATGATACTTCAAACAAACAGTAACATAACGACACTTCAAACAGTAACATAATGATACTTCAAACAAACAGTAACATAATGATACTTCAAACAAACATAACGATACTTCAAACAAACAGTAACATAATGATACTTCAAACAAACAGTAACATAATGATACTTCAAACAAACAGTAACATAACGATACTTCAAACTAACATTAACATAATGATACTTCAAACAAACATAATGATACTTCAAACAAACAAACATAACGATACTTCAAACAAACAAACATAATGATACTTCAAACAAACAGTAACATAATGATACTTCAAACAAACAGTAACATAATGATACTTCAAACAAGCATTAACATAACGATACTTCAAACAAACAGTAACATAATGATACTTCAAACAAACAAACATAACGATACTTCAAACAAACAAACATAATGATACTTCAAACAAACAGTAACATAATGATACTTCAAACAAACAGTAACATAATGATACTTCAAACAAGCATTAACATAACGATACTTCAAACAAACAGTAACATAATGATACTTCAAACAAACAAACATAATGATACTTCAAACAAACAGTAACATAATGATACTTCAAACAAACATAATGATACTTCAAACAAACAGTAACATAATGATACTTCAAACAAGCATTAACATAACGATACTTCAAACAAACAGTAACATAATGATACTTCAAACAAACAAACATAACGATACTTCAAACAAACAAACATAATGATACTTCAAACAAACAGTAACATAATGATACTTCAAACAAACAGTAACATAATGATACTTCAAACAAGCATTAACATAACGATACTTCAAACAAACAGTAACATAATGATACTTCAAACAAACAAACATAATGATACTTCAAACAAACAGTAACATAATGATACTTCAAACAAACATAATGATACTTCAAACAAACAGTAACATAACGATACTTCAAACAAACAGTAACATAATGATACTTCAAACAAACAGTAACATAATGATACTTCAAACAAACAAACATAATGATACTTCAAACAAACAAACATAACGATACTTCAAACAAACAGTAACATAATGATACTTCAAACAAACAGTAACATAATGATACTTCAAACAAACAGTAACATAATGATACTTCAAACAAACAAACATAACGATACTTCAAACAAACAAACATAATGATACTTCAAACAAACAGTAACATAATGATACTTCAAACAAACAGTAACATAACGATACTTCAAACTAACAGTAACATAATGATACTTCAAACTAACAGTAACATAACGACACTTCAAACAGTAACATAATGACACTTAAAAACCCCTGGTCCTCTATACTGCCAATGTGACCCTTCTCTTCCCTTCCTATCCCTTCCCTTGTCTTCTCTTTAAAAGCTGTTTTTATTCTGAATATCAAACAAGAGTTGCCCCAGAATGCCTCAGAACACCTGAGGAATCAGTGGAGTGTGTTCATGGATGCCAAGGAAAGCCAG
>NC_048588.1:31123481-31173481 GCF_013265735.2 Oncorhynchus mykiss
CAGGATAGTTCAATCCCCATAAAGTGCTAAAGATGTACTATGCTGTACTATACTCTGCTGTGATAGACTATGCTATGATAGACCATGCTATGCTATGCTATGCTATACTATGCTATGAAATAGTATACTATGCTATGATATACTATACCGTGATATCCTATGCTTTGATATAGCATGCTATGTTATGCTATACTATACTATGCTATGCTATGCTATACTATGCTGAACTATGCTATGCTATACTATGCTATGATATACTATACTATGCTATATTATGTAATGCTATAATATGCTATTATATGCTATGCTATACTATACTATGATATACTATGCTATGATATGATATACTATGCTATGATATACTATGCTATGATATACTATGCTATGATATACTATACTATGCTATATTATGTAATGATATAATATGCTATTATATGCTATGCTATACTATGCTATGATATACTATACTATGATATACTATGCTATGATATGATATACTATGCTATGATATACTATGCGATACTATTCTGTGCTATACTATACTATGCTATGCTCTACTATGCTATGGTATAATATAATATGCTGAACTATGCTATACTATGCTGTGATGTGATATACGATGCAATCAAATGATATGTTATACTATACTATGCTATGCTATACTATGCTCTACTATTCTATGCTATGATATGATATGATATGATATACTGATATGATATGATATACTATGCTATGATATACTATGCTCTACTATTCTATGCTATGATATGATATGATATACTGATATGATATGATATACTATGCTATGATATACTATGCTATACTATTCTATGCTATGATATACTATGCTCTACTATTATATGCAATGATATACTGATATGATATGATATACTATGCTATGATATACTATGCTATACTATTCTATGCTATGATATGATATACTGATATGATATGATATACTGTGCTATGATATACTATGCTATACTATTCTATGATATGATATACTCTGCTATGATATACTATGCGATACTATTCTGTGATATGATATACTGATATGATATGATATACTATGCTATGATATACTATGCTCTACTATTCTATGATATGATATACTGATATGATATGATATACTGTGCTATGATATACTATGCTATACTATTCTATCCTGTATAAATGCAGATACAGTGTACTGACATGCTGTAGACTTTTTACTGAATAGTCCTGTGCTGTGTCATCTCTCTCTGCAGAGCGACCCAGCTTTGTGAAGCGTCCCGGCAGCCAGGTGGTGCTGGTGGACCAGAGCGTGGAGTTCAGGTGTGAGGCCCGGGGCGACCCAGTTCCCACCGTCCGCTGGAGGAAAGAGGACGGAGACCTGCCCAAGGGAAGGTACTGTACTGTATGACTCATCTTCTGGCCCTCTTTAACACAATCCCTTTCTCTCTTTCTATTTAATGCCTTGCTCCCTTTTGTCTGTCTGATGATCAGCACACACTGTAAGGTATGTGGTGTGTGTGCGCGTGCGTGTTTGACCGATTCCCTGTGAATATTCCAGATATGAGATCCGTGAGGACCACACCCTGAAGATCCGTCGTCTGACCTCTGCAGACGTGGGTTCCTACACCTGCATGGCAGAGAACATGGTGGGCAGGGCGGAGGCGTCGGCCACCCTCACCGTCCACGGTAAGACCACACAACTCTGTTACTTAATCTAGTAAAATACTGTGCAGGTTAACGAAGGTCAACGCACCAGTTAACTTGCACAGTCCTGTACATTGTTTGGTATGGTGGTCCTGTTGTCGAGCCTCTATTGCTGAAAGGTATGCTGATTCTTCCAGATGTTTCAGTCTCTCTAGTTATATGGGTTACGGTGAGTTATGGCACTTTAGACGTAATTTAGCTCAACCTCAATGCAATTATAACACTCAATTCTTGAGCCTGAAAAGTTATTACTTTCACCCATTCTTTCTCAATTAGCTTATTGATTTCTAATAAAGGCCATCTGAAAATCCATAGAGGATCTTACACTTTACACATGGGAGCTCAATGATAATCAATTCCATTCACGGCATCCATAGGAGCGAGGACATTCCTTTAGAGGCAGCTTTCTGGTCATGTTTAAGATGCTGTATCAGTGGCAGGCCTGTGGGGAGCTTCTGTGTGTCTCTCTCCATTGTACATCCTACTAACACAGTGAGAACAGAAAGCAGCTGGTCACAGAGTAGAAAGGAGTCATTCAGTAGAACAAGGGGGCCTGGATCCCCCCAGCCCTTAAACCTCCTGGGAGCCATGCAGGTGGAACACTGGGGTCATTTAGCAGCAGGTTAATGTGAATATTGGGGAGCAGAGGGAAGGAGGGGGATAGAAGGTGGTTCAGTGCACAGGGGATGGGGTTAGCAGGGTAGGGAGGTGTATATTTTTGTGGCTGAAGTGAGTCACCACTGGAGCAGAACGAGATGGGAATTGAGCTAGGACGAGGTAGATGGGAGGATGGTGGGGGGGTTTGGGTAGTAGAGGTTTGTGTTGTGAGGTCAGAGTGTAAAATTGTATTCCCAGCAGTCCTCGAGAGCTATGAAGAGATGGGACAAAAAATCCCCCATCACCCCAACACCACCACCCCCTCTCAGTACTAATACAGAACCCAATCTTCACATGTTTGTTCTCTGCAATTATTTATGTCTGCACTACACAGGCCAGTGATGTGTTGATTACTTTGAGGAGCATGATTAGACCCTCCTGTCAATAACTATATATATCCAGTAATAACTTAATCAACATCCACCAATAACTTCATCAAGATATCCACCAATAACTTCATCAAGATATCCACCAATAACTTCATCAAGATATCCACCAATAACTTCATCAAGATATCCACCAATAACTTCATCAAGATATCCACCAATAACTTCATCAAGATATCCACCAATAACTTCATCAAGATATCCACCAATAACTTCATCAAGAAAAAAAATACAAATAGCCAATGAGAGATACAGTAGACCTTTATTCAAACAAGCCATTTGCCACACAGACCTGCCATCACTCACTTTGAACTGGACCTTGTGTTTACAGGCAGTAGGCCCTGCCATCACTCACTTTGAACTGGACTGTGTGTTTACAGGTAGTAGGCCCTGCCATCACTCACTTTGAACTGGACTGTGTGTTTACAGGCAGTAGGCCCTGCCATCACTCACTTTGAACTGGACCTTGTGTTTACAGGCAGTAGGCCCTGCCATCACTCACTTTGAACTGGACCATGTGATTACAGGTAGTAGGCCCTGCCATCACTCACTTTGAACTGGACCATGTGATTGCAGGCAGTAGGCCCTGCCATCACTCACTTTGAACTGGACTGTGTGATTACAGGCAGTAGGCCCTGCCATCACTCACTTTGAACTGGACCATGTGATTGCAGGCAGTAGTCCCTGCTATCACTCACTTTGAACTGGACCATGTGTTTACAGGCAGTAGGCCCTGCCATCACTCACTTTGAACTGGACTGTGTGATTACAGGCAGTAGGCCCTGCCATCACTCACTTTGAACTGGACCATGTGATTACAGGTAGTAGGCCCTGCCATTACTCACTTTGAACTGGACCATGTGTTTACAGGCAGTAGGCCCTGCCATCACTCACTTTGAACTGGACCTTGTGTTTACAGGCAGTAGGCCCTGCCATCACTCACTTTGAACTGGACCTTGTGATTACAAGCAGTATGCCCTGCCATCACTCACTTTGAACTGGACCATATGTTTTACAGGCAGTAGGCCCTGCCATCACTCACTTTGAACTGGACCATGTGATTACAGGCAGTAGGCCCTGCCATCACTCACTTTGAACTGGACCTTGTGTATACAGGCAGTAGGCCCTGCCATCACTCACTTTGAACTGGACCATGTGATTACAGGTAGTAGGCCCTGCCATCACTCACTTCGAACTGGACTGTGTGATTACAGGCAGTAGGCCCTGCCATCACTCACTTTGAACTGGACCATGTGATTGCAGGCAGTAGGCCCTGCCATCACTCACTTTGAACTGGACTGTGTGATTACAGGCAGTAGGCCCTGCCATCACTCACTTTGAACTGGACCATGTGATTGCAGGCAGTAGGCCCTGCCATCACTCACTTTGAACTGGACTGTGTGATTACAGGCAGTAGGCCCTGCCATCACTCACTTTGAACTGGACCATGTGATTGCAGGCAGTAGGCCCTGCCATCACTCACTTTGAACTGGACCATGTGTTTACAGGCAGTAGGCCCTGCCATCACTCACTTTGAACTGGACTGTGTGATTACAGGCAGTAGGCCCTTCCATCACTCACTTTGAACTGGACTGTGTGTTTACAGGCAGTAGGCCCTGCCATCACTCACTTTGAACTGGACCATGTGATTGCAGGCAGTAGGCCCTGCCATCACTCACTTTGAACTGGACCATGTGTTTACAGGCAGTAGGCCCTGCCATCACTCACTTTGAACTGGACTGTGTGATTACAGGCAGTAGGCCCTGCCATCACTCACTTTGAACTGGACCTTGTGTTTACAGGCAGTAGGCCCTGCCATCACTCACTTTGAACTGGACCTTGTGTTTACAGGCAGTAGGCCCTGCCATCACTCACTTTGAACTGGACCTTGTGTTTACAGGCAGTAGGCCCTGCCATCACTCACTTTGAACTGGACTGTGTGATTACAAGCAGTAGGCCCTGCCATCACTCACTTTGAACTGGACCATGTGTTTTACAGGCAGTAGGCCCTGCCATCACTCACTTTGAACTGGACCATGTGATTACAGGCAGTAGGCCCTGCCAGCACTCACTTTAAACTGGACCTTGTGATTGCCATTACTCACTTTGAACTGGACCTTGTGTTTACAGGCAGTAGGCCCTGCCATCACTCACCTTGAACTGGACTGTGTGTTTACAGGCAGTAGGCCCTGCCATCACTCACTTTGAACTGGACCTTGTGTTTACAGGCAGTAGGCCCTGCCATCACTCACTTTGAACTGGACTGTGTGTTTACAGGCAGTAGGCCCTGCCATCACTCACTTTGAAGTGGACTGTGTGTTTACAGGCAGTAGGCCCTGCCATCACTCACTTTGAAGTGGACTGTGTGTTTACAGGCAGTAGGCCCTGCCATCACTCACTTTGAACTGGACCTTGTGTTTACAGGCAGTAGGCCCTGCCATCACTCACTTTGAACTGGACATTGTGTTTACAGGCAGTAGGCCCTGCCATCACCTACTTTGAACTGGACTGTGTGTTTACAGGCAGTAGGCCCTGCCATCACTCACTTTGAACTGGACCTTGTGTTTACAGGCAGTAGGCCCTGCCATCACTCACTTTGAACTGGACCTTGTGTTTACAGGCAGTAGGCCCTGCCATCACTCACTTTGAACTGGACTGTGTGTTTACAGGCAGTAGGCCCTGCCATCACTCACTTTGAAGTGGACTGTGTGTTTACAGGCAGTAGGCCCTGCCATCACTCACTTTGAAGTGGACTGTGTGTTTACAGGCAGTAGGCCCTGCCATCACTCACTTTGAACTGGACCTTGTGTTTACAGGCAGTAGGCCCTGCCATCACTCACTTTGAACTGGACATTGTGTTTACAGGCAGTAGGCCCTGCCATCACCTACTTTGAACTGGACTGTGTGTTTACAGGCAGTAGGCCCTGCCATCACTCACTTTGAACTGGACCTTGTGTTTACAGGCAGTAGGCCCTGCCATCACTCACTTTGAACTGGACCTTGTGATTACAGGCCGTTGCAAAAGTGCGACTTTAGATCACTAGAACGCATTCACCAAAAGCCACAATATACACCTGATTGGATTTCTACAAATATGTAAACACCACAGGAGTCCTCTTACATTTGGGAACTTTACCTTCCTATTGATCAAACAACCATGAAAAGGTAGGCTCTCTCTCACTCAGTTATACACATCAACAACAACAAGATCAACAACTAATGCTAACCAGAGCAAGATGAGCTAAAATCTAATGAAGGAACATTAGATAAACCCACTCAGACTTGTTCAGCTTGTTGGCTGTCAAAATTACACGGATAAACAATAGGGAATTGTAGGCCCCTCATCCTTCTGCAGCTTGTCTGCCAATGCATGCTTGTCCAAACCAAGCACCCAAGATAACTGGCTAAAGTTGGCTAGCTTGCTAGCTAGCTAATTCCAAACACACCTCACTCTGACCATTTTGCTTGCCGTAGCAGAGATCTTGAATAACTACTATTTTTTGTGAATTGTTGCGAATGCAAGAGATATCCTAACTTGATAACAGTCGTTCAAGTCCTTGCTAGATAACCAAATGACACCTGCTAGCTGTGTATAGCCACCAAAAAATTGATATGAGGGGAAAAAGTCAGTCACTCACCCAGTCCTCCAATAGCATGACATCCTCCTAGCAGCTAGCTAGCTAGCTATCTAGATAATGTTAGATCCTGTGTTTTTAGTTTGCTACATAAATACATATGCTTGCCTATTAGCCACGTTATGACTGATTTGTGATCATTGCCTTGGTTAGTCTGATTATATTGACAATCCCAGCCTTATTTACATTCGTCTGTTTTTGTCCAGAATATTGACTCATTGAAACTGAAATTGTGATTTACAACCTGATGGCAATATTTTTTGGAATACCAAGAAATGTATTGGTGAATTATATTATTCATGCATTGAACTGCATCCATATTTTATTTATTTTGATTTATTTAACCTTTATTTAACTAGGCAAGTCAATTGAACAAATTCTTATTTACAATTACGGCCTACCCCGGTGTCACGGCTTCCACCGAAGGTGGTTCCTCTCCTTGTTCGGGTGGTGCTCGGTGGTCGGCGTCGCCGGCCTCCTAGCCATCAGCGATCCATTTTTCCTTTTCTATTTGTTTTCTCTTTGGGTCTTTCACACCTGGTTTTCGTTTGCTCTCGTTTCTGTGTGTATATTTACCCCTGTTTCGACGCTTAGGTTTGTGCGGGATTATTTTTCATGTTGCTCGTTGAGTTTTTTTTCCTCAGTTTATTCACTTGTACCGTGTGTTAAGTATAGTAAGGAGCGTTGTTTTTTTCTCCTTCCCGTGAGTAACTGTGTGTTCCCATGGTCTTGAATTGGACTCGCATTGTTCTGGTATCGGTCTTGACTCAGTCTCCCCCTTCCATTCTCGATCTTGACTCGGTGTCAGATGCCTTGTCCCCCTCCCGGTGTCCAACTCCCCCCCCCCCCCCCCCCCCCCCCCCTTGCCTCGGTCTTGACTCGGTCTCGCCCCCCTCTTGTCTTGGTCTTGACTCAGTCTTGCCCTCCCCCACCCCCTCCTCTGGTCCCGGTCTTGACTCAGTCTCGCCCCCCCCCCCCCCCCCCTTCCTCTTGTCTTGGTCTTGACTCAGTCTCGCCCCCCCCCCCCCCCCCCCCCCCTCCTCTTGCCTCGGTCTTGACTCGGTCTCGCCCCCCCCTCCTCTTGCCTCAGTCTTGACTCGGTCTCGCCCCCCTCTTGTCTTGGTCTTGACTCAGTCTCGCCCCCCCCCTCCCTCCTCTGGTCCCGGTCTTGACTCAGTCTCGCCCCCCCCCCCCCCCCCTCCTCTGGTCCCGGTCTTGACTCAGTCTCGCTCCCCCCCCTCCTCTGGTCCCGGTCTTGGCTCAGTCTCGCCCCCCCCCCCCCCCCCCTCCCCTCCCTCTGGTCCCGGTCTTGACTCAGTCTCGCCCCCCCCCCCCCCCTCCTCTGGTCCCGGTCTTGACTCAGTCTCGCTCCCCCCCCTCCTCTGGTCCCGGTCTTGACTCAGTCTCGCCCCCCCCCCCCCCCCCCCCCCTCCTCTTGTCTTGGTCTTGACACGGACCCAATTTACTCCGGTCTTGGTCTTGAATCGGTCTCGCTTTATCTGGTCTCGAACACAACACTGACATCCATCAATAACTTCATCAATACATCCACCTCTCTGGTTGACTTTCCTGCTTGCGCTGCCTCTCTGATGAAGGCCTAGCTAATTAAAGAGAACAGCATTGATGTTTGTTAATGTTCCTACCAGGAGCTGTACCTGTGACTTAACAGCAGGGTTAAAAGTAAGAACCACAATACAATCTGTCCCTAACACACCATTCAGAATTACAGGATCAGGCTGAATTTGACCAATTTTCCCCAAAAAATGTATTAATGAACAGCAGTGTTTCATCACCCATGCTATGCCTGTATTAGAGGAAGTATGCAGGATGAGGTGAGACCCTGTATTAGAGGAAGCATGAGGGATGAGGTGAGACCCTGTATTAGAGGAAGCATGAGGGATGAGGTGAGACCCTGTATTAGAGGAAGCATGCAGGATGAGGTGAGACCCTGTATTAGAGGAAGCATGAGGGATGAGGTGAGACCCTGTATTAGAGGAAGCATGAGGGATGAGGTGAGACCCTGTATTAGAGGAAGCATGAGGGATGAGGTGAGACCCTGTATTAGAAGAAGCATGAAGGATTAGGTGGGGCATCTCACAGTATATAGAGTGCATCATCAAAGACTTTGTGCCACTTAATAACTAAAGGAAGTGTTTACCTCCTCTAGCTAGGGAGGTAGAGGAGGAGGGGGATGGGGAGAGGGAGAAGGAGAAGGAGAAGGAGAAAGGATTTTGTCATGTCATATTTGCTTCCGGTCTGATGCTTGTCAGGAGAGCAAGCACATTAAATGACTGATCTGTCATATGTGTTATTGATTTAAAAATTATTATGAGTGTCTTGTCAGATCACAGGGGATGACAGGATGGAGGGAAGGAACCCAAAGGGAGAGATTAAGGCACAAATAACATGTTTATTTACAAAAACATTCAGGACAGGAAGGCTGCTAATGCGTTGAGTAAGATTTCTTGCCACTGGTTTAATGTAATTTCAGTGGTAGAGAATTTTTGGCTACACTGGAGTAAATTAGATATTCTGCTCGTATTTGGAATTAATGTCAATATTCTAAGAATTCAAAGCTCTGCCAGTAACTCCCAGATGAGGGTACTGAAGCCCCATTTAAGTTCTTGGATCGGGCTTGGATCGGGTTTAGATCAGGCTTGGATCGGGTTTAGATCGAGCTTGGATCGGGTTTAGATCGGGCTTGGATCGGGTTTAGATCGGGCTTGGATTGAGAAGGAAAGTTCACAGCGTCACAGTATTGCGACCTGTAGCTGGAAACATGATTCGATATTGTATTGATTACAATATGTTATGTGAACAGTATATTCATTGGAATCATTGAATATATCATTGAATCTTAAAGTAGTGATATGCTGGTTTGTTTGGCTCATTCATTCCAGAAAGGACAGATAGTGTTTTTGTTCTTCACAACTCTCATGGCCAGATCCTCAGTGAACAATGTCAGCATTGTACCGTGTGCCAGGGGATATTTTTCTTTCTCACTGCTCTGCTCTCATTACTAACTTAATCAGTGAATTATTGTTTTCACATGTGTTTGCCTGTCTGTAACACCTCCTCTGAACTTATAAACACGTTAAGTCAAATATTCCATTTATTGACGTAAGAAACACATGAATGGCCACACCATGGGCTTGGTTAAATAAAGGTGATATAAAACTACAGACATCCTGGGAATATATATTAGGAATATATTGGGAATATATTAATAACCAGTAAAATAATGCAGGTCATTTTGCCATAACTTGTGAATTATTTGTGGAGTGGAAGCCCCTAGAGTGGTTTGACTAATAACCCATGGAAAGGGACTGGAGTGGAAGCCCCTAGAGTGGTTTGACTAATAACCCATGGAAAGGGACTGGAGTGGAAGCCCTTAGAGTGGTTTGACTAATAACCCATGGAAAGGGACTGGAGTGGAAGCCCCTAGAGTGGTTTGACTAATAACGCATGGAAAGGGACTGGAGTAGAAGCCCCTAGAGTGGTTTGACTAATAACCCATGGAAAGGGACTGGAGTGGAAGCCCCTAGAGTGGTTTGACTAATAACCCATGGAAAGGGACTGGAGTGGAAGCCCCTGGAGTGGTTTGACTAATAACCCATGGAAAGGGACTGGAGTAGAAGCCCCTAGAGTGGTTTGACTAATAACCCATGGAAAGGGACTGGAGTGGAAGCCCCTAGAGTGGTTTGACTAATAACCCGTGGAAAGGGACTGGAGTAGAAGCCCCTAGAGTGGTTTGACTAATAACCCATGGAAAGGGACTGGAGTAGAAGCCCCTAGAGTGGTTTGACTAATAACCCATGGAAAGGGACCGGAGTGGAAGCCCCTAGAGTGGTTTGACTAATAACCCATGGAAAGGGACTGGAGTGGAAGCCCCTAGAGTGGTTTGACTAATAACCCATGGAAAGGGACTGGAATGGAAGCCCCTAGAGTGGTTTGACTAATAACCCATGGAAAGGGACTGAAGTAGAAGCCCCTAGAGTGGTTTGACTAATAACCCATGGAAAGGGACTGGAGTGGAAGCCCCTAGAGTGGTTTGACTAATAACCCATGGAAAGGGACTGGAGTGGAAGCCCCTAGAGTGGTTTGACTAATAACCCATGGAAAGGGACTGGAGTGGAAGCCCCTAGAGTGGTTTGACTAATAACCCATGGAAAGGGACTGGAGTGGAAGCCCCTATAGTGGTTTGACTAATAACCCATGGAAAGGGACTGGAGTGGAAGCCCCTAGAGTGGTTTGACTAATACCCCATGGAAAAGGACTGGAGTGGAAGCCCCTAGAGTGATTTGACTAATAACCCATGGAAAGGGACTGGAGTGGAAGCCCCAAGAGTGGTTTGACTAATAACCCATGGAAAGGGACTGGAGTGGAAGCCCCTAGAGTGGTTTGACTAATAACGCATGGAAAGGGACTGGAGTGGAGTAGAAGCCCCTAGAGTGGTTTGACTAATAACGCATGGAAAGGGACTGGAGTGGAAGCCCCTAGAGTGGTTTGACTAATAACCCATGGAAAGGGACTGGAGTAGAAGCCCCTAGAGTGGTTTGACTAATAACCCATGGAAAGGGACTGGAGTAGAAGCCCCTAGAGTGGTTTGACTAATAACCCATGGAAAGGGACTGGAGTAGAAGCCCCTAGAGTGGTTTGACTAATAACCCATGGAAAGGGACTGGAGTGGAAGCCCCTAGAGTGGTTTGACTAATAACCCATGGAAAGGGACTGGAGTAGAAGCCCCTAGAGTGGTTTGACTAATAACCCATGGAAAGGGACTGGAGTGGAAGCCCCTAGAGTGGTTTGACTAATAACGCATGGAAAGGGACTGGAGTGGAAGCCCCTAGAGTGGTTTGACTAATAACCCATGGAAAGGGACTGGAGTAGAAGCCCCTAGAGTGGTTTGACTAATAACCCATGGAAAGGGACTGGAGTGGAAGCCCCTAGAGTGGTTTGACTAATAACCCATGGAAAGGGACTGGAGTGGAAGCCCCTGGAGTGGTTTGACTAATAACCCATGGAAAGGGACTGGAGTAGAAGCCCCTAGAGTGGTTTGACTAATAACCCATGGAAAGGGACTGGAGTGGAAGCCCCTAGAGTGGTTTGACTAATAACCCATGGAAAGGGACTGGAGTAGAAGCCCCTAGAGTGGTTTGACTAATAACCCATGGAAAGGGACTGGAGTAGAAGCCCCTAGAGTGGTTTGACTAATAACCCATGGAAAGGGACCGGAGTGGAAGCCCCTAGAGTGGTTTGACTAATAACCCATGGAAAGGGACTGGAGTGGAAGCCCCTAGAGTGGTTTGACTAATAACCCATGGAAAGGGACTGGAGTGGAAGCCCCTAGAGTGGTTTGACTAATAACCCATGGAAAGGGACTGGAGTAGAAGCCCCTAGAGTGGTTTGACTAATAACCCATGGAAAGGGACTGGAGTAGAAGCCCCTAGAGTGGTTTGACTAATAACCCATGGAAAGGGACTGGAGTAGAAGCCCCTAGAGTGGTTTGACTAATAACGCATGGAAACGGACTGGAGTGGAAGCCCCTAGAGTGGTTTGACTAATAACCCATGGAAAGGGACTGGAGTAGAAGCCCCTAGAGTGGTTTGACTAATAACCCATGGAAAGGGACTGGAGTGGAAGCCCCTAGAGTGGTTTGACTAATACCCCATGGAAAGGGACTGGAGTGGAAGCCCCTAGAGTGGTTTGACTAATAACCCATGGAAAGGGACTGGAGTGGAAGCCCCTAGAGTGGTTTGACTAATAACCCATGGAAAGGGACTGGAGTAGAATCCCCTAGAGTGGTTTGACTAATAACCCATGGAAAGGGACTGGAGTGGAAGCCCCTGGAGTGGTTTGACTAATAACCCATGGAAAGGGACTGGAGTAGAAGCCCCTAGAGTGGTTTGACTAATAACCCATGGAAAGGGACTGGAGTGGAAGCCCCTAGAGTGGTTTGACTAATAACCCATGGAAAGGGACTGGAGTAGAAGCCCCTAGAGTGGTTTGACTAATAACCCATGGAAAGGGACTGGAGTAGAAGCCCCTAGAGTGGTTTGACTAATAACCCATGGAAAGGGACCGGAGTGGAAGCCCCTAGAGTGGTTTGACTAATAACCCATGGAAAGGGACTGGAGTAGAAGCCCCTAGAGTGGTTTGACTAATAACCCATGGAAAGGGACTGGAGTGGAAGCCCCTAGAGTGGTTTGACTAATAACCCATGGAAAGGGACTGGAGTAGAAGCCCCTAGAGTGGTTTGACTAATAACCCATGGAAAGGGACTGGAGTGGAAGCCCCTAGAGTGGTTTGACTAATAACCCATGGAAAGGGACTGGAGTGGAAGCCCCTAGAGTGGTTTGACTAATAACCCATGGAAAGGGACTGGAGTAGAAGCCCCTAGAGTGGTTTGACTAATAACCCATGGAAAGGGACTGGAGTGGAAGCCCCTGGAGTGGTTTGACTAATAACCCATGGAAAGGGACTGGAGTAGAAGCCCCTATAGTGGTTTGACTAATAACCCATGGAAAGGGACTGGAGTAGAAGCCCCTAGAGTGGTTTGACTAATAACCCATGGAAAGGGACTGGAGTAGAAGCCCCTAGAGTGGTTTGACTAATAACCCATGGAAAGGGACTGGAGTAGAAGCCCCTAGAGTGGTTTGACTAATAACCCATGGAAAGGGACTGGAGTGGAAGCCCCTAGAGTGGTTTGACTAATACCCCATGGAAAGGGACTGGAGTGGAAGCCCCTAGAGTGATTTGACTAATAACCCATGGAAAGGGACTGGAGTGGAAGCCCCTAGAGTGGTTTGACTAATAACCCATGGAAAGGGACTGGAGTGGAAGCCCCTAGAGTGGTTTGACTAATAACCCATGGAAAGGGACTGGAGTAGAAGCCCCTAGAGTGGTTTGACTAATACCCCATGGAAAGGGACTGGAGTGGAAGCCCCTAGAGTGATTTGACTAATAACCCATGGAAAGGGACTGGAGTGGAAGCCCCTAGAGTGGTTTGACTAATAACCCATGGAAAGGGACTGGAGTGGAAGCCCCTAGAGTGGTTTGACTAATAACCCATGGAAAGGGACTGGAGTAGAAGCCCCTAGAGTGGTTTGACTAATAACCCATGGAAAGGGACTGGAGTAGAAGCCCCTAGAGTGGTTTGACTAATAACCCATGGAAAGGGACCGGAGTGGAAGCCCCTAGAGTGGTTTGACTAATAACCCATGGAAAGGGACTGGAGTGGAAGCCCCTAGAGTGGTTTGACTAATAACCCATGGAAAGGGACTGGAGTAGAAGCCCCTAGAGTGGTTTGACTAATAACCCATGGAAAGGGACTGGAGTAGAAGCCCCTAGAGTGGTTTGACTAATAACCCATGGAAAGGGACTGGAGTAGAAGCCCCTAGAGTGGTTTGACTAATAACGCATGGAAACGGACTGGAGTGGAAGCCCCTAGAGTGGTTTGACTAATAACCCATGGGAAGGGACTGGAATGGAAGCCCCTAGAGTGGTTTGACTAATAACCCATGGAAAGGGACTGAAGTAGAAGCCCCTAGAGTGGTTTGACTAATAACCCATGGAAAGGGACTGGAGTGGAAGCCCTAGAGTGGTTTGACTAATAACCCATGGAAAGGGACTGGAGTGGAAGCCCCTAGAGTGGTTTGACTAATAACCCATGGAAAGGGACAGGAGTGGAAGCCCCTAGAGTGGTTTGATTAATAATGCATGGAAAGGGACTGGAGTGGAGTAGAAGCCCCTAGAGTGGTTTGACTAATAACGCATGAAAAGGGACTGGAATGGAAGCCCCTAGAGTGGTTTGACTAATAACCCATGGAAAGGGACTGGAGTGGAAGCCCCTAGAGTGGTTTGACTAATAACCCATGGAAAGGGACTGGAGTGGAAGCCCCTGGAGTGGTTTGACTAATAACCCATGGAAAGGGACTGGAGTAGAAGCCCCTAGAGTGGTTTGACTAATAACCCATGGAAAGGGACTGGAGTGGAAGCCCCTAGAGTGGTTTGACTAATAACCCATGGAAAGGGACTGGAGTAGAAGCCCCTAGAGTGGTTTGACTAATAACCCATGGAAAGGGACTGGAGTAGAAGCCCCTAGAGTGGTTTGACTAATAACCCATGGAAAGGGACCGGAGTGGAAGCCCCTAGAGTGGTTTGACTAATAACCCATGGAAAGGGACTGGAGTGGAAGCCCCTAGAGTGGTTTGACTAATAACCCATGGAAAGGGAATGGAGTGGAAGCCCCTAGAGTGGTTTGACTAATAACCCATGGAAAGGGACTGGAGTAGAAGCCCCTAGAGTGGTTTGACTAATAACCCATGGAAAGGGACTGAAGTAGAAGCCCCTAGAGTGGTTTGACTAATAACCCATGGAAAGGGACTGGAGTGGAAGCCCCTAGAGTGGTTTGACTAATAACCCATGGAAAGGGACTGGAGTGGAAGCCCCTAGAGTGGTTTGACTAATAACCCATGGAAAGGGACTGGAGTGGAAGCCCCTAGAGTGGTTTGACTAATAACCCATGGAAAGGGACTGGAGTGGAAGCCCCTAGAGTGGTTTGACTAATAACCCATGGAAAGGGACTGGAGTGGAAGCCCCTAGAGTGGTTTGACTAATACCCCATGGAAAGGGACTGGAGTGGAAGCCCCTAGAGTGATTTGACTAATAACCCATGGAAAGGGACTGGAGTGGAAGCCCCTAGAGTGGTTTGACTAATAACCCATGGAAAGGGACTGGAGTGGAAGCCCCTAGAGTGGTTTGACTAATAACGCATGGAAAGGGACTGGAGTGGAGTAGAAGCCCCTAGAGTGGTTTGACTAATAACGCATGGAAAGGGACTGGAGTGGAAGCCCCTAGAGTGGTTTGACTAATAACCCATGGAAAGGGACTGGAGTGGAAGCCCCTAGAGTGGTTTGACTAATACCCCATGGAAAGGGACTGGAGTGGAAGCCCCTAGAGTGATTTGACTAATAACCCATGGAAAGGGACTGGAGTGGAAGCCCCTAGAGTGGTTTGACTAATAACCCATGGAAAGGGACTGGAGTGGAAGCCCCTAGAGTGGTTTGACTAATAATGCATGGAAAGGGACTGGAGTGGAGTAGAAGCCCCTAGAGTGGTTTGACTAATAACGCATGAAAAGGGACTGGAATGGAAGCCCCTAGAGTGGTTTGACTAATAACCCATGGAAAGGGACTGGAGTGGAAGCCCCTAGAGTGGTTTGACTAATAACCCATGGAAAGGGACTGGAGTGGAAGCCCCTGGAGTGGTTTGACTAATAACCCATGGAAAGGGACTGGAGTAGAAGCCCCTAGAGTGGTTTGACTAATAACCCATGGAAAGGGACTGGAGTGGAAGCCACTAGAGTGGTTTGACTAATAACCCATGGAAAGGGACTGGAGTAGAAGCCCCTAGAGTGGTTTGACTAATAACCCATGGAAAGGGACTGGAGTAGAAGCCCCTAGAGTGGTTTGACTAATAACCCATGGAAAGGGACCGGAGTGGAAGCCCCTAGAGTGGTTTGACTAATAACCCATGGAAAGGGACTGGAGTGGAAGCCCCTAGAGTGGTTTGACTAATAACCCATGGAAAGGGACTGGAGTGGAAGCCCCTAGAGTGGTTTGACTAATAACCCATGGAAAGGGACTGGAGTGGAAGCCCCTAGAGTGGTTTGACTAATAACCCATGGAAAGGGACTGGAGTAGAAGCCCCTAGAGTGGTTTGACTAATAACCCATGGAAAGGGACTGGAGTAGAAGCCCCTAGAGTGGTTTGACTAATAACGCATGGAAACGGACTGGAGTGGAAGCCCCTAGAGTGGTTTGACTAATAACCCATGGGAAGGGACTGGAATGGAAGCCCCTAGAGTGGTTTGACTAATAACCCATGGAAAGGGACTGAAGTAGAAGCCCCTAGAGTGGTTTGACTAATAACCCATGGAAAGGGACTGGAGTGGAAGCCCCTAGAGTGGTTTGACTAATAACCCATGGAAAGGGACTGGAGTGGAAGCCCCTAGAGTGGTTTGACTAATAACCCATGGAAAGGGACTGGAGTGGAAGCCCCTAGAGTGGTTTGACTAATAACCCATGGAAAGGGACTGGAGTGGAAGCCCCTAGAGTGGTTTGACTAATAACCCATGGAAAGGGACTGGAGTGGAAGCCCCTAGAGTGGTTTGACTAATACCCCATGGAAAGGGACTGGAGTGGAAGCCCCTAGAGTGATTTGACTAATAACCCATGGAAAGGGACTGGAGTGGAAGCCCCTAGAGTGGTTTGACTAATAACCCATGGAAAGGGACTGGAGTGGAAGCCCCTAGAGTGGTTTGACTAATACCCCATGGAAAGGGACTGGAGTGGAAGCCCCTAGAGTGATTTGACTAATAACCCATGGAAAGGGACTGGAGTGGAAGCCCCTAGAGTGGTTTGACTAATAACCCATGGAAAGGGACTGGAGTGGAAGCCCCTAGAGTGGTTTGATTAATAATGCATGGAAAGGGACTGGAGTGGAGTAGAAGCCCCTAGAGTGGTTTGACTAATAACGCATGAAAAGGGACTGGAATGGAAGCCCCTAGAGTGGTTTGACTAATAACCCATGGAAAGGGACTGGAGTGGAAGCCCCTGGAGTGGTTTGACTAATAACCCATGGAAAGGGACTGGAGTAGAAGCCCCTAGAGTGGTTTGACTAATAACCCATGGAAAGGGACTGGAGTGGAAGCCCCTAGAGTGGTTTGACTAATAACCCATGGAAAGGGACTGGAGTAGAAGCCCCTAGAGTGGTTTGACTAATAACCCATGGAAAGGGACTGGAGTAGATGCCCCTAGAGTGGTTTGACTAATAACCCATGGAAAGGGACCGGAGTGGAAGCCCCTAGAGTGGTTTGACTAATAACCCATGGAAAGGGACTGGAGTGGAAGCCCCTAGAGTGGTTTGACTAATAACCCATGGAAAGGGACTGGAGTGGAAGCCCCTAGAGTGGTTTGACTAATAACCCATGGAAAGGGACTGGAGTAGAAGCCCCTAGAGTGGTTTGACTAATAACCCATGGAAAGGGACTGAAGTAGAAGCCCCTAGAGTGGTTTGACTAATAACCCATGGAAAGGGACTGGAGTGGAAGCCCCTAGAGTGGTTTGACTAATAACCCATGGAAAGGGACTGGAGTGGAAGCCCCTAGAGTGGTTTGACTAATAACCCATGGAAAGGGACTGGAGTGGAAGCCCCTAGAGTGGTTTGACTAATAACCCATGGAAAGGGACTGGAGTGGAAGCCCCTAGAGTGGTTTGACTAATAACCCATGGAAAGGGACTGGAGTGGAAGCCCCTAGAGTGGTTTGACTAATACCCCATGGAAAGGGACTGGAGTGGAAGCCCCTAGAGTGATTTGACTAATAACCCATGGAAAGGGACTGGAGTGGAAGCCCCTAGAGTGGTTTGACTAATAACCCATGGAAAGGGACTGGAGTGGAAGCCCCTAGAGTGGTTTGACTAATAACGCATGGAAAGGGACTGGAGTGGAGTAGAAGCCCCTAGAGTGGTTTGACTAATAACGCATGGAAAGGGACTGGAGTGGAAGCCCCTAGAGTGGTTTGACTAATAACCCATGGAAAGGGACTGGAGTGGAAGCCCCTAGAGTGGTTTGACTAATACCCCATGGAAAGGGACTGGAGTGGAAGCCCCTAGAGTGATTTGACTAATAACCCATGGAAAGGGACTGGAGTGGAAGCCCCTAGAGTGGTTTGACTAATAACCCATGGAAAGGGACTGGAGTGGAAGCCCCTAGAGTGGTTTGACTAATAATGCATGGAAAGGGACTGGAGTGGAGTAGAAGCCCCTAGAGTGGTTTGACTAATAACGCATGAAAAGGGACTGGAATGGAAGCCCCTAGAGTGGTTTGACTAATAACCCATGGAAAGGGACTGGAGTGGAAGCCCCTAGAGTGGTTTGACTAATAACCCATGGAAAGGGACTGGAGTGGAAGCCCCTGGAGTGGTTTGACTAATAACCCATGGAAAGGGACTGGAGTAGAAGACCCTAGAGTGGTTTGACTAATAACCCATGGAAAGGGACTGGAGTGGAAGCCCCTAGAGTGGTTTGACTAATAACCCATGGAAAGGGACTGGAGTAGAAGCCCCTAGAGTGGTTTGACTAATAACCCATGGAAAGGGACTGGAGTAGAAGCCCCTAGAGTGGTTTGACTAATAACCCATGGAAAGGGACCGGAGTGGAAGCCCCTAGAGTGGTTTGACTAATAACCCATGGAAAGGGACTGGAGTGGAAGCCCCTAGAGTGGTTTGACTAATAACCCATGGAAAGGGACTGGAGTGGAAGCCCCTAGAGTGGTTTGACTAATAACCCATGGAAAGGGACTGGAGTAGAAGCCCCTAGAGTGGTTTGACTAATAACCCATGGAAAGGGACTGGAGTAGAAGCCCCTAGAGTGGTTTGACTAATAACGCATGGAAACGGACTGGAGTGGAAGCCCCTAGAGTGGTTTGACTAATAACCCATGGAAAGGGACTGGAATGGAAGCCCCTAGAGTGGTTTGACTAATACCCCATGGAAAGGGACTGGAGTGGAAGCCCCTAGAGTGGTTTGACTAATAACCCATGGAAAGGGACTGGAGTGGAAGCCCCTAGAGTGGTTTGACTAATAACCCATGGAAAGGGACTGGAGTGGAAGCCCCTAGAGTGGTTTGATTAATAATGCATGGAAAGGGACTGGAGTGGAGTAGAAGCCCCTAGAGTGGTTTGACTAATAACGCATGAAAAGGGACTGGAATGGAAGCCCCTAGAGTGGTTTGACTAATAACCCATGGAAAGGGACTGGAGTGGAAGCCCCTAGAGTGGTTTGACTAATAACCCATGGAAAGGGACTGGAGTGGAAGCCCCTGGAGTGGTTTGACTAATAACCCATGGAAAGGGACTGGAGTAGAAGCCCCTAGAGTGGTTTGACTAATAACCCATGGAAAGGGACTGGAGTGGAAGCCCCTAGAGTGGTTTGACTAATAACCCATGGAAAGGGACTGGAGTAGAAGCCCCTAGAGTGGTTTGACTAATAACCCATGGAAAGGGACTGGAGTAGATGCCCCTAGAGTGGTTTGACTAATAACCCATGGAAAGGGACCGGAGTGGAAGCCCCTAGAGTGGTTTGACTAATAACCCATGGAAAGGGACTGGAATGGAAGCCCCTAGAGTGGTTTGACTAATAACCCATGGAAAGGGACTGGAGTGGAAGCCCCTAGAGTGGTTTGACTAATAACCCATGGAAAGGGACTGGAGTAGAAGCCCCTAGAGTGGTTTGACTAATAACCCATGGAAAGGGACTGAAGTAGAAGCCCCTAGAGTGGTTTGACTAATAACCCATGGAAAGGGACTGGAGTGGAAGCCCCTAGAGTGGTTTGACTAATAACCCATGGAAAGGGACTGGAGTGGAAGCCCCTAGAGTGGTTTGACTAATAACCCATGGAAAGGGACTGGAGTGGAAGCCCCTAGAGTGGTTTGACTAATAACCCATGGAAAGGGACTGGAGTGGAAGCCCCTAGAGTGGTTTGACTAATAACCCATGGAAAGGGACTGGAGTGGAAGCCCCTAGAGTGGTTTGACTAATACCCCATGGAAAGGGACTGGAGTGGAAGCCCCTAGAGTGATTTGACTAATAACCCATGGAAAGGGACTGGAGTGGAAGCCCCTAGAGTGGTTTGACTAATAACCCATGGAAAGGGACTGGAGTGGAAGCCCCTAGAGTGGTTTGACTAATAACGCATGGAAAGGGACTGGAGTGGAGTAGAAGCCCCTAGAGTGGTTTGACTAATAACGCATGGAAAGGGACTGGAGTGGAAGCCCCTAGAGTGGTTTGACTAATAACCCATGGAAAGGGACTGGAGTGGAAGCCCCTAGAGTGGTTTGACTAATACCCCATGGAAAGGGACTGGAGTGGAAGCCCCTAGAGTGATTTGACTAATAACCCATGGAAAGGGACTGGAGTGGAAGCCCCTAGAGTGGTTTGACTAATAACCCATGGAAAGGGACTGGAGTGGAAGCCCCTAGAGTGGTTTGACTAATAATGCATGGAAAGGGACTGGAGTGGAGTAGAAGCCCCTAGAGTGGTTTGACTAATAACGCATGAAAAGGGACTGGAATGGAAGCCCCTAGAGTGGTTTGACTAATAACCCATGGAAAGGGACTGGAGTGGAAGCCCCTAGAGTGGTTTGACTAATAACCCATGGAAAGGGACTGGAGTGGAAGCCCCTGGAGTGGTTTGACTAATAACCCATGGAAAGGGACTGGAGTAGAAGACCCTAGAGTGGTTTGACTAATAACCCATGGAAAGGGACTGGAGTGGAAGCCCCTAGAGTGGTTTGACTAATAACCCATGGAAAGGGACTGGAGTAGAAGCCCCTAGAGTGGTTTGACTAATAACCCATGGAAAGGGACTGGAGTAGAAGCCCCTAGAGTGGTTTGACTAATAACCCATGGAAAGGGACCGGAGTGGAAGCCCCTAGAGTGGTTTGACTAATAACCCATGGAAAGGGACTGGAGTGGAAGCCCCTAGAGTGGTTTGACTAATAACCCATGGAAAGGGACTGGAGTGGAAGCCCCTAGAGTGGTTTGACTAATAACCCATGGAAAGGGACTGGAGTAGAAGCCCCTAGAGTGGTTTGACTAATAACCCATGGAAAGGGACTGGAGTAGAAGCCCCTAGAGTGGTTTGACTAATAACGCATGGAAACGGACTGGAGTGGAAGCCCCTAGAGTGGTTTGACTAATAACCCATGGAAAGGGACTGGAATGGAAGCCCCTAGAGTGGTTTGACTAATAACCCATGGAAAGGGACTGGAGTGGAAGCCCCTAGAGTGGTTTGACTAATAACCCATGGAAAGGGACTGGAGTGGAAGCCCCTAGAGTGGTTTGACTAATAACCCATGGAAAGGGACTGGAGTGGAAGCCCCTAGAGTGGTTTGACTAATAACCCATGGAAAGGGACTAGAGTGGAAGCCCCTAGAGTGGTTTGACTAATAACCCATGGAAAGGGACTGGAGTAGAAGCCCCTAGAGTGGTTTGACTAATAACCCATGGAAAGGGACTGGAGTAGAAGCCCCTAGAGTGGTTTGACTAATAACGCATGGAAACGGACTGGAGTGGAAGCCCCTGGAGTGGTTTGACTAATAACCCATGGAAAGGGACTGAAGTAGAAGCCCCTAGAGTGGTTTGACTAATAACCCATGGAAAGGGACTGGAGTGGAAGCCCCTAGAGTGGTTTGACTAATAACCCATGGAAAGGGACTGGAGTGGAAGCCCCTAGAGTGGTTTGACTAATAACCCATGGAAAGGGACTGGAGTGGAAGCCCCTAGAGTGGTTTGACTAATAACCCATGGAAAGGGACTGGAGTGGAAGCCCCTAGAGTGGTTTGACTAATAACCCATGGAAAGGGACTGGAGTGGAAGCCCCTAGAGTGGTTTGACTAATACCCCATGGAAAGGGACTGGAGTGGAAGCCCCTAGAGTGATTTGACTAATAACCCATGGAAAGGGACTGTAGTTGAAGCCCCTAGAGTGGTTTGACTAATAACCCATGGAAAGGGACTGGAGTGGAAGCCCCTAGAGTGGTTTGACTAATAACTCATGGAAAGGGACTGGAGTGGAGTAGAAGCCCCTAGAGTGGTTTGACTAATAACGCATGGAAAGGGACTGGAGTGGAAGCCCCTAGAGTGGTTTGACTAATAACCCATGGAAAGGGACTGGAGTGGAAGCCCCTAGAGTGGTTTGACTAATACCCCATGGAAAGGGACTGGAGTGGAAGCCCCTAGAGTGATTTGACTAATAACCCATGGAAAGGGACTGGAGTGGAAGCCCCTAGAGTGGTTTGACTAATAACCCATGGAAAGGGACTGGAGTGGAAGCCCCTAGAGTGGTTTGACTAATAATGCATGGAAAGGGACTGGAGTGGAGTAGAAGCCCCTAGAGTGGTTTGACTAATAACGCATGAAAAGGGACTGGAATGGAAGCCCCTAGAGTGGTTTGACTAATAACCCATGGAAAGGGACTGGAGTGGAAGCCCCTAGAGTGGTTTGACTAATAACCCATGGAAAGGGACTGGAGTGGAAGCCACTAGAGTGGTTTGACTAATACCCCATGGAAAGGGACTGGAGTGGAAGCCCCTAGAGTGGTTTGACTAATAACCCATGGAAAGGGACTGGAGTGGAAGCCACTAGAGTGGTTTGACTAATAACCCATGGAAAGGGACTGGAGTGGAAGCCCCTAGAGTGGTTTGACTAACAACCCATGGAAAGGGACTGGAATGAGAAATACAAGCGCTGCCTAAACAACTGGAGAGAGTTAGCAAGGGAACCTACATCATCTAGCCACTCCAATGTGCACAGCAGAGGCTTCTCTTCATTAGCTGTTGTCATATTAATCAAGGAAGCCCTCTGTAGTCAGTCATGAAGGGTACTATACATTAGACCCAGAATAAGCTGTTAGAAGCCAGGCCACACACATTCAGGACTCGTATGGCTGCTTTCCACATCACCTACATGTAAATATCAATAGCATATCAATCTTCATCGTGTTACAAATGTAACCAAATAGAAGGATTCATTTATGTTTTCCATAATAATCCTGTACAGCCTTGTGATGGTTACAGCCTGCCAATTTACATACAGAATACCAATGTACATACAGCCTACCAATGTACATACAGCCTACCAATGTACATACAGCCTGCCAATGTACGTACAGCCTGCCAATGTACATACAGCCTACCAATGTACATACAGCCTACCAATGTACATACAGCCTGCCAATGTACGTACAGCCTGCCAATGTACATACAGCCTACCAATGTACATACAGCCTGCCAATGTACATACAGCCTGCCAATGTAAATACAGAATGCCAATGTATATACAGCCTGCCAATGTACATACAGAATGCCAATGTACGTACAGCCCACCAATGTACATACAGCCCACCAATGTACATACAGCCTGCCAATGTACATACAGCCTGCCAATGTACATACAGAATGCCAATGTACATACAGAATGCCAATGTACATACAGCCTGCCAATGTACATACAGAATACCAATGTACATACAGCCTGCCAATGTACATACAGCCTACCAATGTACATACAGCCTGCCAATGTACATACAGCCTGCCAATGTACATACAGAATGCCAATGTACATACAGCATGCTTCTGGCCTTGTTGTGGAGGATTAGGACAGGTCTAATCGGCTAGTGAAAAAGCGTTTACAGATCTACACACACGCTAACACAGACACACACACACACACACACACACACACACACACACACGCGCACACACACGCACACACACACACACACACACACACACACACACACACACACACACACACACACACACACACACACACACACACACACATATATATATATAAATACACGCTAACACATACAAATACACGCACACACACATATATAAACTTAGCCATTCCCCCCATAATTTTCTGGGAACTTGCAGGTGCCTTGGTGGAAGAGTGGGGTAACATCTCACAGCAAGAACTGGCAAGTCTGGTGCAGTCCATGAGGAGGAGATGCACTGCAGTACTTAATGCAGCTGGTGGCCACACCAGATACTGACTGTTACTTTTGTTCAGGGACACATTATTCAATTTCTGTTAGTCACATGTCTGTGGAACTTGTTCAGTTTATGCCTCAGTTGTTGAATCTTGTTATGTTCATACCAATATTTACACATGTTAAGTTTGCTGAAAATAAACGCAGCGGACAGTGAGAGGATATTTTTGTTGTTGCTGAGTTTATAACACACGCTAGCAGACACAATGGGAGCTCCGATTAACCAGACTAAAGCCTTAGCATGCTTTTCTCTCCCAGTGCTAATATGATCTTATGAACGGCAGCAGCCTTGCTCCAGTCCCTATGAACCACTCTACAGGGTCCCTGGCACACAGAAGACCCCCCAGTGGGCAGAGGGCTACATGGTCCCCCCACTCCCTCTGATAAGATCACAGATAGAGCCTGACACAGACACAAACACACATACACTCCAGCCCCAGCTCTACGTGCCATTTTAGCCCCCACACAGTTTTGACCCAGACAGGTTTAGAGCTGACCTCTCCCCCCAGGTTCCAGGCAGGTTTAGAGCTGACCTCTCCACCCAGGTTCCAGACAGGTTTAGAGCTGACCTCTCCCCCAAGGTTCCAGACAGGTTTAGAGCTGACCTCTCCCCCAGGTTCCAGACAGGTTTAGAGCTGACCTCTCCCCCCAGGTTCCAGGCAGGTTTAGTGCTGACCTCTCCCCCCAGGTTCCAGGCAGGTTTAGAGCTGACCTCTCCCCCAGGTTACATACAGATTTAGAGCTGACCTCTCCCCCCAGGTTACAGACAGGTTGACAGCTGACCTCTCCCCCCAGGTTCCAGACAGGTTTAGAGCTGACCTCTCCCCCCAGGTTCCAGACAGGTATAGAGCTGACCTCTCCCCAGGTTCCAAGGTCCACCACTGTGATCACAGCAGCATGTCAGAGGTAGGGTTACCTCGTTAAAGGCTTAAATACACATGAATGGAAGTGTGTATGTAGGGAGGTGTCAGGGAGGTGTGTGTAGGGAGGTGTGTGTAGGGAGGTGTAGGGAGGTGTCTGTATAGAGGTGTTTGTAGGGAGATGTCTGTAGGGAGATGTCTGTAGGGAGGTGTCTGTAAGGAGGTGTCTGTATAGAGGTGTTTGTAGGGAGGTGTCTGTAGGGAGATGTCTGTAGGGAGGTGTCTGTAGAGAGGTGTCTGTAAGGAGGTGTCTGTAGGGAGGTGTCTGTAGGGAGGTGTCTGTAGGGAGGTGTCTGTAGGGAGGTGTCTGTAAGGAGGTGTCTGTAGGGAGGTGTCTGTAGAGAGGTGTCTGTAGAGAGGTGTCTGTGGGGATGGGTCTGTAGGGATGTTGGTGTAGGTAGGTAGGTGTAGGTAGGTGTCTGTTGGGAGGTTGGTGTGGGGAGGTGTCTGTAGGGAGGTGTGTGTGTGGGGAGTTGTGCGTGTGTGTGTGTGTTTGTGCGTGGGTGCGTGCGTGTGTGAGAGAGAGAGAGATTTCTTCTTGGTACGACACACAGATACACCCCTTTTGAAGTGAGCCTTATCTGCATTTAAAGTCTGTGATACGTGGGGGGAGGGGTGAGGGGAGGGTCATTACTCTGAGTGACAGCGTTTATGTTTCTTTGGGAGCCGTTGAGGCAGACAGATTAGATAAGGTGACTGATTGGCTGGGGAAGATTTATGGCCAGAGAGTGACAGTTAACATTCACCTTGTGGTTTTATGGCATGGTGGTCCATATGCAAGGCTGTACCCTTAGAGGTTGGAGAGGGGCTGGTCCTCAGGAGACTAAAACCTCATTAGTCAAGAGGGAGAGGAGAGGAGAGGAGAGGAGAGGAGAGGAGAGGAGAGGAGAGGAGAGGAGAGGAGAGGAGAGGAGAGGAGAGGCTCACCTTCATCTTCTTTCAACCTGGTTGGAGAATAAACACTTTTCAACCTCTGTTTTGTTTTTCTTCAAATGATGTATTTGTTTAGTTGTTGATGTTTCTTTTAATATGTGCTCTTGAGGAAACATGGGTAAACACTGAGTCTTGGAACAACGTCATGCAGAGAATACTGTTGGAAGTGTATGGATGTACTACGTGTTTGTTGTTGCTATTCATTGGTTTTCTGCATTATTTGGACATATGTAATGAGTCATCAATGTGCTTCAGTTCCCGCTGGACTGGCCCCACATGTCTCATATTCATTCAGTAACAATGACATGATTATTTTTACCCATGGAAAATCCTATTGTTGCCTTCCTTCCTAATCATGTTATTGTATTTCATGGTGTTGTTTATGATTTATTTATTCATCTTTTGCCTTGTGTGTTGTTCTGTTGTCTTTCTGTTTCCTTTTAGTTGTGTCTGGTAAGTTGAAATGTTACCTGTCACCTATTCACCCTGACGCCATGACAGAAACAGGAAGCTGTCACAGCACCACCCCCTTCATCCTCTTCCCATCACCCTCCTCCCACCAATCAGCACTCATGTTTCAGTTGTCACGGGCAACAGTGACAAAAGGACATTAATGGGTAACAATCTGCTCTATGGTCTGAGTAATCCAAGGTAAAACCAAATCATTTCGTTATACTACCCCCCCCCCCCCCCCGCCCCCCCCCCTTGTTGTGTTGCTTTATGCATTACCAAATATCCCATCTTACCTGTGGACAAATTGTGTCTGTATGCGGAGTGACAGGCTGCAGATTGCTTTTATGTATGTGATACCTGGCCCGTATCAGCGTTAAGATGTCTGGGGCGTAGTAATACTGTATTCTCCAGGCGTACGCACCCGCTGTCCTCTGAGATGAAGGTGTAAATCGCCCAGCCGGTGGCCCTCAGCATTCAGGCTGTGTCCCTCCACACAGGCCTATTAGCACAGTGAGGCCCGGTGTCACTGCAGGGCTCTGTGTGTGACATTGGGCGGTGACATAGCGCTTCACTCTGAAACAGTTTGTCATTAAGATGCATGGATATGCATCCTGGCTGGGCCTGGTCCTGGATGCTCCTATTGGAGGGTGTCAGCTTGGACAGATGGCTCATTTATCCCCCATTTCCATGTAAATGTTTTTGGTCTGTGTCCTTGCCCATGCTAATGCAGACACCCACAGGGGTTCACACTCCTGTTTTCTCTATTCATTAAACTGTTAATATATACACTACACAGCCTGCATTATGGAATGGACTGACTTTCAGTTTTGAAGAATCTTCTGTCCACACACCAGCAACGCCCAAAGTCTACTCTAAACAGAGACCGCCTGAATCCTTATCCAAGGCTCATTTAAATACAGAGACCATAACTGTTACATTAAAATTCATTTTTTTCCCATTCAAATGAAACTGTAATGTCTAATATCACTGTCTGATGTTATTATGCGATGCTGTGTCAGTGTGTTAGTTAACAGCCCGCTGCCTGTCCCCTAGTGCCCCCTGTGTTTGTGGTGCGGCCCAGGAACCAGGTGGTGGCGGTGGGGAGGACCGTCACCTTCCAGTGTGAGGCAACAGGAAACCCTCAACCTGCTATCTTCTGGCAGAGAGAGGGCAGCCAGGTGAGAGGGTCTGGGGGACCTACAGTACACCAGGAACCCAACATGAGCACATGTTGAGGAATGCTTATGGAACAAAAATGAAATACAAATAAGTAGTAAATCATAGTCATATCATAGTCTTCATTATTTTTTTATGATAGTCCTGTATGATTTATAGACATTTTATGATTACACCTATAAAACCAGCCATAAAATCAGTGAACATCACTGACCTTCAAACTGATGCGCCAATTGGACCATTCCATTCTACTGCCCTTATGGTCTTCCATAGCCTACTGTCTATATCTGATCTGTCTATATCTGCCCTGTCTTCTCTCTTTATATCTGTCCTGTCTTCTCTCTTCTCTGTCTATATCTGATCTGTCTATATCTGCCCTGTCTTCTCTGTCTATACATGCCCTGTCTTCTCTCTTCTCTGTCTATCTGCCCTGTCTTCTCTCTTTATATCTGCCCTGTCTTCTCTCTTCTCTGTCTACATCTGCCATGTCTTCTCTCTTCTCTGTCTATATCTGCCCTGTCATCTCTCTTCTCTGTCTATATCTTCCCTGTCTTCTCTATTTTCTCTTCTCTGTCTATATCTGCCCTGTCTTCTCTATTCTCTGTCTCTATCTGCCCTGTCTTCTCTCTTCTCTGTCTATATCTGCCCTGTCATCTCTCTTCTCTGTCTATATCTTCCCTGTCTTCTCTATTTTCTCTTTTCTGTCTATATATGTCCTGTCTTCTGTATTCTCTCTTTATCTGCCATTTCTTCTCTCTTCTCTGTCTATATCTGCCCTGTCTTCTCTCTTCTCTGTCTATATCTACCCTGTCTTCTCTATTTTCTCTTCTCTGTCTATATCTGCCCTGTCTTCCCTCTTCTCTCTTTATCTGCCCTGTCTTCTCTCCTCTCTGTCTATATCTGCCCTGTCATCTCTCTTCTCTGTCTACATCTGCCCTGTCTTCTCTCTTCTCTGTCTATATCTGCCCTGTCATCTCTCTTCTCTGTCTACATCTGCCCTGTCTTCTCTCTTCTCTGTCTATATCTGCCCTGCCTTCTCTTCTCTCTTTATCTGCCCTGTCTTCTCTCTTCTCTGTCAATATCTGCCCTGTCTTCTCTCTTCTCTGTCTATATCTGCCCTGTCATCTCTCTTCTCTGTCTATATCTGCCCTGTCATCTCTCTTCTCTTTCTATATCTGCCCTGTTTTCTCTCTTGATATCTGCCCTGTCTTCTCTCTTCTCTGTCTACATCTGCCCTGTCTTCTCTCTTCTCTGTCTACATCTGCCCTGTCTTCTCTCTTCTCTGTCTATGTCTGCCCTGTCTTATCTCTTCTCTCTTTATCTGCCCTGTCTTCTCTCTTCTCTGTCAATATCTGTCCTGTCTTCTCTCTTCTCTGTCTATATATGTCTTCTCTCTTCTCTGTCTACCTGTCTTCTCTCTTCTCTGGCTAATCAAATCAAATCAAATGTATTTACATAGTCCTTCGTACATCAGCTGATATCTCAAAGTGCTGTACAGAAACCCAGCCTAAAACCCCATACAGCAAGCAATGCAGGTGTAGAAGCACGGTTGCTAGGAAAAACTCCCTAGAAAGGCCAAAACCTAGGAAGAAACCTAGAGAGGAACCAGGCTATGAGGGGTGGCCAGTCCTCGTCTGGTTGTGCCGGGTGGACATTATAACAGAACATAGCCAAGATGTTCAAATGTTCATAAATGACCAGCATGGTCAAATAATAATAATCACAGTAGTTGTCGAGGGTGCAGCAAGTCAGCACCTCAGGAGTAAATGTCAGTTGGCTTTTCATAGCCGATCATTAAGAGTATCTCTACCACTCCTGCTGTCTCTAGAGAGTTGAAAACAGCAGGTCTGGGGCAGGTAGCATGTCCGGTGAACAGGTCAGTGTTCCATAGCCGCATGCAGAACAGTTGAAACTGGAGCAGCAGCACGGCCAGGTGGACTGGGGACAGCAAGGAGTCATCATGCCAGGTAGTCCCGAGGCATGGTCCTAGGGCTCGGGTCCTCAGAGAGGAAGAGAGAGAGAGAATTAGAGAGAGCATACTTAAATTCACACAGGACACCGGATAAGACAGGAGAAGTACTCCAGATATAACAGACTGACCCTAGCCCCCCGACACACAAACTACTGCAGCATAAATACTGGAGGCTGAGACAGGAGGGGTCAGGAGACACTGTGGCCCCATCTGATGATACCCCCGGACAGGCCCAAACAGGAAGGATATAACCCCACCCACTTTGCCAAAGCACAGCCCCCACACCACTAGAGGGATATCTTCAACCACCAACTTACCATCCTGAGACAAGGCCGAGTATAGCCCACAAAGATCTCCTCCACAGCACAACCCAAGGGGGGGCGCCAACTCTATATATGTCTATATATGTCTATATATGTCTATATATGTCTATATATGTCTATGTATGTCTATATATGTCTATATGTGTCTGCTCTCTTCTCTGTATTCATCTGTCCTGTCTTCACTCCTCTCCACCCTCTAGAACCTGCTCTTCTCCTACCAGCCCCCCCAGCCTTCTAGCCGCGTCTCTGTCTCCCAGACGGGGGACCTGACTATCACAGATGCAGAGCGCTCAGACGTGGGCTACTACAGCTGCCAGGCCCTCAACATCGCTGGCTCTGTCATCACCAAGGCCCTGCTGGAGGTCACTGACGGTGAGTGACGGCCCAGAGAGCCAATCACAGAGAACAAAAAATTGCAGTGAAAGAAATGTGGTTTTGATTATCATGGAGTATTCTTGAGACAAGTTGTGAAAATAATTGTTACAAAATTAATGGCCTAGTCTTCAGTAGGAGGGGTTCCGCCAATCCAGAATTAGATCTTGGAGACATATTGGTGGGATTGTCACACCATGGCACATAGACATGTAGGGATTTGAATAAATACATAATAATATACTTGTGCTATATTTAAGCGTCTAATGTAAGTATTGAGGTCTGTAGAGTTTTGGCCAGACTGTGCTCCTGTCAGAGGTGGAGACTGTGTGGTGCCGTCGTCTTCTCCAGGAGCCTGGCTTGCCTCTTGGCTCTGGGCTCCTGGCAGTGTAACATTCACGCTGGCTGGTGCCTCCTCTGGGAGTCTCCTCTCATTAACAGACTAGCCTGCTGGTGGAGGGATCTGACTTTGTGGTGAGACCTGGTTCAGACCTCTAATCACTCAGTCAATGCAGCCAGCCTGGTAGTGTAGTGACCTTGGCTCTAGTGACCTTGGCTCTAGTCCCAGAGTGACTTAGCGACTTACTCAGTCTCTCCGGTTACTACAATTTTGTTTAGCTCTCACCTAGGTTCAATCTCTCTAACCAGAATCCTCTCACCTAGATTCAACCCACTCTAACCAGACACCTCTCGCCTAGGTTCAATCTTCTCTCTCCAGACACCTCTCACCTAGGTTCAATCTTCTCTCTCCAGACAGGCCTCTTTATTTAGCACCTCCTCCCTTGACCTTTGTGGCTGGGCCTGCTCTCGCTCTCATCCCACCTTTCCCTCTCCCCCTCTCTCTCTCCCCCCTCTCTCTCCTTTGCACTCACTCTCCCCCCTCTCTCTCTCTCCCCCTCGCCCCCCCCTCTCTCTCTCCCTCTCCCCCTCTCTCTCTCCCCCTCTCTCTCCCCCCCTCGCCCCCCCATCTCTCTCTCCCTCTCCCCCCCTCTCTCTCTCCCCCCTCTCTCTCTCTCTCTCTCTCTCCCTCTCCCCCCTCTCTCTCTCCCCCCTCTCTCTCCCCTCTCTCTCTCTCTCTCTCTCTCCCTCCCCCCTCTCTCTCCCCCCTCTCTCTCCCCCCTCTCTCTCTCTCTCTCCCTCTCCCCCCTCTCTCTCTCCCCCTCTCTCTCTCTCTCTCTCTCTCTCTCTCTCTCTCCCTCTCCCCCCTCTCCCCCCCTCTCTCTCCCCCCCCCCCTCTCTCTCTCTCTCCCCCCTCTCTCTCTCTCTCTCTCTCTCACCCCCTCTCTCTCTCCCCCTCTCCCTCTCTCTCTCCCCCTCGCCCTCTCTCTGTGGTTTGGCAGGGCCTGTTAGATGGTAGAAGGAGGAGATAATACCAGTTATTAAAGGAGCAGGCCTCTTCTTCTCCCCGAGCAGATCTGGTAATTACAGGTCACAGTGGCAATGTTTTAGTAATTACACCAGCACCAGCACCAGCACCAAAGAGCCAGTCTCCCATGTAATATACTACACTGCATGTGTGTGTAAATATACAAGAGTACGTGTGTCCTACGCTCTGTATGTGTATCCCATTTTATAATGGATTTGCTATTCATTTAAGTGCCTGTCGTTGAACTAAACAACCTCATGCTTCTGACTAAATCAGCAGCGCTGGCAAAATTGGTTATCAATAGCAGTATTAACATCATTAATGATAACAGCTTCAGTGGTAATCTACATAATGGAGATTTAATGAAGCACATTTAATTAAATCTGTGTGTGTCGACTGGTGAACGCCCAGAGAGAAGGATGAGGGGGAGGATGAGGAGGAGGATGAGGAGGAGGGAGGGAAATTCTCCACGTTAAGAACTTTGTCTGCTAGTTATTTAAATGTTTTTTCCCCCATGTTCTGGGGGGGTTGTAGGTGTCCATGTCTCCACTGGCAGCCAGGAGTCTGGAGCTGCAGGAAGAGGACTTGTTTCGTAGCCTGTTTTATTTTAATTACACCACATTTGTTTGGCTAAGGTCAACTCCTGCTGCTGAATGATTAGAAAATCACTTCCAGTTGTGAAAATTGGATTTCATTGTCTCTGTCTCTCTCTCTCCATCTACCTTCGCTACCTTCACTCTCTTCAAATACCACACAGCTGCCTTGTGTTTGTGACTTTCTCTCTCTTCTCTGCCTTTTGTGTGTTTCTCTGCACACCTTTCTTTTTCTTCTCTTTTCTTCAATTTCACTCAATATTATTCATTTTTATGTTCTTTTGCTCTTTCTATATTCAACGTTATACAGAACCAGTCAAAAAGTTTGGACACACCTACTCATTCAACAGTTTTTCTTTATGTTTACTATTTTCTACATTGAAGAATAACAGTGAAGACATCAACACTATGAAATGACACGGAATCATGTAATAACCAAGCGTTAAACAAATCAAAATATATTTAATATTTGAGATTCTTCAAAAGTAGCCACCCTTTGCCTTGGTGACAGCTTTGCACACTCGTGGCATTCTCTCAACCAGCTTCACCTGGAATGCTTTTCCAACAGTCTTGAAGGAGTTCTCACATATGCTGAGCACTTGTTGGCTGCTTTTCCTTCACTCTGCGGTCAAACTCATCCCAAACATCTCAATTATATTCTCTCCCTCTTATTCACACAGTCTCTAACTCCCCCTGTCTCCATGTCTCTCTCTCTCTCCTCTCTCTCCCTCTCCCTCTCCCTCTCACTCTCTCTCTCTCTCTCGCTCTCTCTCGCTCTCTCTTGCTCTCTCTTTCTCTCTCTCTAGTTGTGTCGGATCGCCCACCTCCAGTTGTCCGCCAGGGTCCAACCAATCAGACAGTGTCTGTGGACGGGACGGTGGTCCTGAGTTGCCTAGCAACGGGTAACCCCACCCCCACCCTCCTGTGGAGGAAGGACGGTGTGTTGGTGTCCACTCATGACTCCCGGGTCAAACAGCTGGACACGGGCGCACTGCAGATCCGCTACGCCAAGGTAACACACACACACACACACACACACACTGGCACACACACACACACATTTAAAGACACTCAAACATACACAGACACACACACTGACACACACACACACATTTAAACACACTCAAACATATACACACACACACACACACACACTGACACACACACACACACACACATATTTAAAGGCACTCAAACATATATACACACACACACACACTGACACGCACACACATTTAAACACAGTCAAACATTTACACACACACACCCACATTTAAACACACTCAAACATATACACACACACACACTCAAACATATACACACACATTTAAACACACTCAAACATATACACACTCACACTCAAACATATACACACACACACACACACATTTAAACACACTCAAACATATGCACACACACACAATGACACACACATACACATTTAAATACACTCAAACATATACACACACACACACACACACACACATTTAAACACACTCAAACATATGCACACACACACAATGACACACACATACACATTTAAATACACTCAAACATATACACACTCACACTCAAACATATACACACACACACACACACACACATTTAAACACACTCTAACATATGCACACACACACAATGACACACACATACACATTTAAATACACTCAAATATATACACACACACACACACACAAATAAACTCTAATTTTCACTGTATAAACACATGGGAGCTTTTCTCTCCAAGCTTTTCAAAGCATCAACATAAAACAATGTATTGATGTACCTCTCTGGTTCAGAGTACTAGTACTGAGAAAATATATCAAACTGCAGGTGGACTGTGTATGAAGCCTTTATACTACAGGACTGTCTGATCTACAGAGCAACATGTAGGTCTACTGTAGTGTACCAGCTCACATGGAATACCTTACTGAGGCAGTTGGCTGTCCAACCATATGCCCCATTATCCTAATATATGGAAATAAAAACATCATTTCATGGAATTCTCTTTCTATATGGAGGACAGTTTGACTATTTGAAGACTTCCAAATTGACCTCCGTCACATGTTTACATTTCCAATTAAAGCTCTTCCATTAGCCGAGACATTAATAACGCATTCCCCCAAATCAACTTCACAGCTGAATAACTCCCGCTGCTCGATCAGTAAATAAAGCATGTGATCAGTTCCCTCCTAGCGCCCAGCCAGCCCTCTCCTCTCCTCAGTGAGCTGTCAATCAGCTGTCAGGGATTTTGAAGTGGAGTCTTCGAAGTCACACATACACTCTTGTCCTGTCACTCAACCCTCTGAGTGTGACAGGGAGTTGAGGGAAGCAGAACACACTCTCAGGGAGAGACGAGGGGGGTGCCGTCGCGTTCTCCAGATGGAGGCGTCAAGGGGTCCGAGTTCTCGTCAGACTGTTGCGATGTCTGTGTGTGTGTTGTGATGACTGCAGGCGTGCTTTGTGTGGTGACAGGGCTGTGGTGAATGGGAAACAGTGTGATGTGTTTTCGACCCAAACCTTACCTAAAACAATTTACATGAACATGTAATTTATGTTTTACAGTGTCTTTGACGTGTGAGGTTTTTTCTTCTCATTGATTTAACATTAGTATAGCAGTTAGTATAGCTATTAGTATAGCTATTACATTAGCTATTAGTTTAGCTATTAGCTTAGCTATTAGTATAGTTATTAGCTTAGCTATTAGTTTAGCTATTAATATAGGTATTAGTTTAGCTATTAGCTTAGCTATTAGTATAGCTATTAGCTTAGCTATTAGTATAGCTATTAGCTTAGCTATTAGTATAGCTAATAGTAATGCTATTAGTATAGCTATTAGTTTAGCTTTTAGTATAGCTATTAGTATAGCTATTAGGAAAGATATTAGTATAGCTATTAGTTTTGTGATGAGGATTTAATGTATTTTTAAGGAGTTTGGTCTGTCTTACCTGTCAGGTTGAACTTAAGATGGACCCTACCTGGAGGCATTTTACAGGACACACACACTCCCTCTCTCACACACTGAGACACACACTCCCTCGCTCACACACTGAGACCCACACTCCCTCTCTCACACACCACTAGAGAGTGTCACCGCATCTGTTCTGTAAAGCAGTCCTGTCCCTGGGGGGACGGGGAGATGAGGGGAGGGGGATACGGAGGGGGAGAGGAGAGGAGGTCTCCAATTAGTCTGTGCTCTTGTGGAAATCTTTCCAATTTGACTGGTACAATCCTGCCACTTGGCCATCCCAGCTGCTTTTCCACTTTCTAGAAGGAGAGGTAATAGTGAGATAACAGGGCACTGATGGCTGGCTGCTAGGGACCACACCAGCATGTCAATGAGGAGAGAGAGAGAGAGAGAGAGAGAGAGAGAGAGAGAGAGAGAGAGAGAGAGAGAGAGAGAGAGAGAGAGAGAGAGAGAGAGAGAGAGAGAGAGAGAGAGAGAGAGAGAGAGAGAGAGAGAGAGAGAGAGAGAGAGAGAGAGAGAGAGAGAGAGAGAGAGAGAGAGAGAGAGAGAGAGAGAGAGAGAGAGAGAGAGAGAGAGAGAGAGAGAGAGAGAGAGAGAGAGAGAGAGAGAGAGAGAGAGAGAGAGAGAGAGAGAGAGAGAGAGAGAGAGAGAGAGAGACAGAGACAGAGACAGAGACAGAGACAGAGACAGAGACAGAGACAGAGACAGAGAGGGAAGCAGCAGCACTATTTTAGTCCTATTTCACTGATGACAGATCATGACCAGATAGAACCCAGAGCGATCACTAATCTAGACCCTCTCTATTTCCTGCCCTCTTTTATTCTGTCTTACAGATGGGTGACACAGGCATCTACACATGCATCGCCTCCACTCCCAGTGGCGAGGCCTCGTGGAAAGCCTACCTGGAGGTTCAAGGTAAGCCAGTGGGCTGCTGCCTACTGTCACTGTGGCTTCATTCCATAATGACATTGAATTAAACACATTCAGAATGTAATTTTTTGTTGTTGTGTTGGCACCACCACAGGGAGTGTGCGTGTGAAGGTGTGCGCGAGTCTGTGTGTTTGTGAATGTGCTTAGTATGCCTTCACGTGAGAGACATTTCCATAGTCAGGCATTACTGATAAAGTATTCATTTAGATTTAAACATCTCATGATACTCTCCTCTCTCCTCATTTTCAGAGTTTGGTGTTCCAGTGCTGCCGGCCAGACCCACTGACCCCAACTTGATCCCCAGTGCCCCCTCCAAACCTGAGGTCACTGACGTCACCCGCACCTCTGTCACCCTGTCTTGGAAGCCCAACCTCACAGGAGCCACGCCCACCTCCTACATCATAGAGGCCTTCAGGTAAGAGGATAGGACCAAAGTAAATAAATTGATGTCACAGAGTATTTGCAATTATTAAGGATCCCCATTAGTTTCAGCCAAGGCAGCAGCTACTCTTCCTGGGGTTTATTATGGATCCCCATTAGTTCTTGCCAAGGCAGCAGCTACTCTTCCTGGGGTTTATCATGGATCCCCATTAGTTCCTGCCAAGGCAGCAGCTACTCTTCCTGGGGTTTATTATGGATCCCCATTAGTTCTTGCCAAGGCAGCAGCTACTCTTCCTGGGGTTTATCATGGATCCCCATTAGTTCCTGCCAAGGCAGCAGCTACTCTTCCTGGGGTTTATTATGGATCCCCATTAGTTCTTGCCAAGGCAGCAGCTACTCTTCCTGGGGTTTATCATGGATCCCCATTAGTTCCTGCCAAGGCAGCAGCTACTCTTCCTGGGGTGTATTATAGATCTCCATTAGTTCCTGCCAGGCAGTTATATACAATTAAAAACATGACATACATTTTCACAACAGATTTCACAACACATTAAGTGTGTGCCCTTAGACCACTAATTTACTACTGCATATCTACAATGCCTACAGTCTGAGTGTGTGTATGAACTTTAAACCTGATGTGTAACATCCTGTTCTGTCTTCTCTCCTAGTCATGCGTCAGGCAGCAGCTGGCAGACCCTGGCAGAACATGTGAAGACTGAGTCGTATGTACTGAAGGGCCTGAAGGCCAGTGCTGTCTATCTCTTCCTGGTCCGAGCTGCTAACGCCTACGGCCTGAGTGACCCCAGCCCCATCACTGACACCGTCAAAACACAAGGTGGGTCTCTGCTCTCTCTTAATGCCTTCAAATGGGCCTCTTTAAGCCCCTGTCTAGACCTTGTCCTGTCTAGACCTTGTCCCTGTCTAGACCTTATCCCTGTCTGGACCTTGTCCCTGTCTAGACATTGTCCTGTCTAGACCTTGTCCCTGTCTAGACCTTATCCCTGTCTAGACTCTGTCCCTGTCTGGACCTTGCCTGTCTAGACATTGTCCTGTCTGGACCTTGTCCCTGTCTAGACCTTGTCCTGTCTAGACTTTGTCCCTGTCTGAACCTTGTCCCTGTCTGGACCTTGTCCCTGTCTAGACCTTGTCCCTGTCTAGACCTTGTCCCTATCTAAAGCTCTGCTGTTCTTACTGTGTGTGTGTGTGTGTGTGTGTGTGTGTGTGTGTGTGTGCAGATATCCCCCCCACCAGTCAGGGAGTGGACCACCGTCAGATCCAGAGGGAGCTAGGAGAGGTGGTCATCCACCTTCACAACCCCACCATCCTCTCCTCCTCCTCTGTCAGAGTGCAGTGGACGGTGAGTGGTTATCTCTGCTTCAAAACAGGGCTTCATGTACTGTATGCATATGGTTTATGTATTCATTTGATACCTATTGTGTATTTTGTATGTTTTAGCAAGGATTTTTTTTTGCTCCTAAGTCACCATGTGGAGTGGCAAGGTCTGGAGCGCTCAGGGCTCACAGTCGATTTGTTTGGCCACTCAGCAGTGCTAATGTCCTAGCGTCCTGTAGAGGACGGACACGGCACTGCAGAGACAGAAAACAGAGAACAGACTGAAACCCTGTCAAAACTCTGTCCATCTGGTCAGGGCCAGTCACACTGGCCAGCACTGCTGCTGTAGGTCCTGTCTGCCTGTCAGTCTGCCTGTCAGTCTACCTGTCTGTCTGTCTGTCTACCTGTCTGTCTGTCTGTCTGTCTCTCTGTCTCTCTGTCTGTCTCTCTGTCTGTCTTCAGTCAGAGCTACACCAACCCACCACGGCCCACTCAAAACACTCCACAACACACAGTCCACTGCATAAGCCGCCCAGCAGCGCAGCTAGCAAGCCTGTGCCCTCCCAGTTTGAAAACACCTGACTGCTGTTAAATTAATACAAGTGAGAAGGAAGAGGCGGCCAACTAGTGCTCTCAGGATGAAGTAGGTTGTAGATGTGGTGGGTGGGTGGGGGGGGGGTGGGGGGTTGTAGCTGTGGTAGGAGGGGGGGGGGGGGGGGAGGGGGTTTAGATGTGGTAGGAGGGGGGGGTTGTAGATGTGGTAGGAGAGGGGGGGGGGTTGTAGATTTGGTAGGAGGGGGGGTGTTGTAGATGTGGTAGGAGAGGGGGGGGGTTGTAGCTGTGGTAGGAGGGGGGGGGTTTAGATGTGGTAGGAGAGGGGGGGTTGTAGATTTGGTAGGAGGGGGGTGTTGTAGATGTGGTAGGAGAGGGGGGAGGGGGTTGTAGCTGTGGTAGGAGGGGGGGGGGGTTTAGGTGTGGTAGGAAGGGGGGGTTGTAGATGTGGTAGGAGGGGGGGTGTTGTAGATGTGGTAGGAGAGGGGGGGCGGTTGTAGAAGTGGTAGGAGGGGGGGTTGTAGATGTGGTAGGAGGGGGGGATTGTAGATGTGGTAGGAGGGGGGGTTGTAGATGTGGTAGAATGGGGAGATGTAGATGTGGTAGGAGAGGGGGGAGGTTGTAGATGTGGTAGGAGAGGGGGGGAGGTTGTAGATTTGGTAGGAGGGGAGGGTTGTAGATGTGGTAGGAGAGGGGGGGAGGTTGTAGATGTGGTAGGAGAGAGGGGGAGGTTATAGATGTGGTAGGAGAGAGGGGGTTATAGATTTGGTAGGAGAGGGGGAGGTTGAATATGTGGTAGGAGAGGGGGGGAGGTTGCAGATGTGGTAGGAGAGGGGGGGAGGTTGCAGATGTAGTAGGAGAGGGGGGAGGTTGTAGATTTGGTAGAAGGGGGGGAAGTTGTAGATTTGGTAGGAGGGGGGGTTGTAGATGTGGTAGGAGAGGGGGGGTTGTAGATGTGGTAAGAGAGAGGGGGAGGCTGTAGATGTGGTAGGAGAGGGGGGGGGGTGTAGATTTGGTAGGAGAGGGGGAGTTTGAATATGTGGTAGGAGAGGGGGGATGTTGCAGATGTGGTAGGAGAGGGGAGAAGGTTGCAGATGTGGTAGAGGAGGGGGGGAGGTTGCAGATGTGGTAGGAGAGGGGGCGAGGTTGCAGATGTGGTAGGAGAGGGGCGAGGTTGTAGATGTGGTAGGAGGGGAGGGGAGGTTGTAGATTTGGTAGGAGGGGAGGGTTGTAGATGTGGTAGGAGAGGGGTGGAGGTTGTAGATGTGGTAGGAGAGAGGGGGAGGTTATAGATGTGGTAGGAGAGAGGGGGTTGTAGATTTGGTAGGAGAGGGGGAGGTTGAATATGTGGTAGGAGAGGAGGGGAGGTTGCAGATTTGGTAGGAGGGGAGGGTTGTAGATGTGGTAGGAGAGGGGGGAGGTTGTAGATGTGGTAGGAGAGAGGGGGTTGTAGATTTGGTAGGAGAGGGGGAGGTTGAATATGTGGTAGGAGAGGGGGGGAGGTTGTAGATTTGGTAGGAGAGGGGGGGAGGTTGCATATGTAGTAGGAGAGGGGGGAGGTTGTAGATTTGGTAGAAGGGGGGGAGGTTGTAGATTTGGTAGGAGGGGGGGTTGTAGATGTGGTAGGAGAGGGGGGGGTTGTAGATGTGGTAGGAGAGGGGGGGGTGTAGATTTGGTAGGAGAGGGGGGGAGGTTGTAGATGTGGTAGGAGAGAGGGGGAGGCTGTAGATGTGGTAGGAGAGGGGGGGTTGTAGATTTGGTAGGAGAGGGGGGGAGGTTGTAGATGTGGTTGGAGAGAGGGGGAGGTTGTAGATTTTGAAGGAGGGGGGGGTTGTAGATGTGGTGGAGAGGGGGGGTTGTAGATTTGGTAGGAGGGGGGAGGTTGAACATGTGGTAGGAGACGGGGGATGTTGCAGATGTGGTAGGAGTGGGGGGGAGGTTGCAGATGTGGTAGGAGAGGGGGGAGGTTGTAGATTTGGTAGGAGGGGGGGAGGTTGTAGATTTGTTAGGAGGGGGGGTTGTAGATGTGGTTGGAGAGGGGGAGGTTGAATATGTGGTAGGAGAGGGGGGGGGGTTGCAGATGTGGTAGGAGAGGGGGTAGGTTGTAGATTTGGTAGGAGGGGGAAGGTTGTAGATGTGGTAACAGGGGGGGTTGTAGATGTGGTAGGAGAGGGGGAGGTTGAATATGTGGTAGGAGAGGGGGGATGTTGCAGATGTGGTAGGAGAGGGGGGAGGTTGCAGATGTGGTAGGAGAGGGGGGGGGTGCAGATGTGGTAGGAGAGGGGGGATGTTGCAGATGTGGTAGGAGAGGGGGGAGGTTGCAGATGTGGTAGGAGAGGGGGGGGTTGCAGATGTGGTAGGAGAGGGGGCGAGGTTGCAGATGTGGTAGGAGAGGGGGGAGGTTGTAGATGTGGTAGGAGGGGGGGTTGTAGATGTGGTAGAATGGGGGGGTGTAGATGTGGTAGGAGAGGGTGGAGGTTGTAGTGGTAGGAGAAGGGGGAAGTTGTAGGTGTGGTAGGAGAGGGGGGGTTTTAGATGTGGTAGGAGAGGGGGGGAGGTTGTAGATGTGGTAGGAGAGGGGGGAGGTTGTTGATGTGTTAGGAGAGGGGGGGAGGTTGTAGATGTGGTAGGAGAGGGGTGTATGTTGTAGATGTGGTAGGAGAGGGGGGAGGTTGTAGATGTGGTAGGAGAGGTGGAGGAGAAGGAGAAAAGACGAGAATAAAGGAGCTGGAGAGGTTAAAGGGCAGCTAGAAGAGATATTAGGAAGTCTCTGCTGTAAGATAGTGGATATCTTATTAAACACTGGCTCCATCTCTATCTATTCTAGATCAGAAAAGAACAGTATAACTGTACACCTCACTAGTTGCATCAGACATACTGTATTCTATAAACGGGCGTCTCCTAGTTACCATGTCTGACAGCCGTCTCCCAGTTACCATGTCTGACAGCCGTCTCCCAGTTACCATGTCTGACAGCCGTCTCCCAGTTACCATGTCTGACAGCACTTCTCCCAGTTACCATGTCTGACAGCCGTCTCCCAGTTACCATGTCTGACAGCCCTTCTCCCAGTTACCATGTCTGACAGCCCGTCTCCCAGTTACCATGTCTGACAGCCCGTCTCCATGTCTGACAGCCGTCTCCCAGTTATCATGTCTGATGCCCAGTTACCCTGTCTGACGGCCTGATTCCCAGTTACCCTGTCTGACGGCCTGGTACCCAGTTACACTGTCTGACGGCCTGATGCCCAGTTACCCTGTCTGACGGCCTGATGCCCAGTTACCCTGTCTTACAGCCTGGTGCCAGTTACCAACTAGGTTTTCCACCATTAGTCACTAACAACTTTACATTGTATTTACATGCACTCTTTACATGGCCCTGGTTTGATCGTTTTTTGGGGGTTAAATCCAATCTCATGGCAGTTTCTGGCTTGTATGTTGTTCCTATGTGTTTCTGCTTAAAGCTTGCACATTTCTGAGCCTAATGAAGACCACCTGAGCTGACAGCACATTTTATAGGAGGGATAAAAAATAAATATCTAAAAGTTTATAAGCCAGTTCTGCCTGCCTTACACAGGGATGAAAATACACTACACTACACTAGAGTACACTACAGTGCACTAGAGTACACTACAGTACAGTACAGTGCACTGGAGTACAGTACAGTAAAATACGCTAGAGTACAGTACACTACACTAAATTACAGTGCACTAGAGTACAGTACACTATAGTACAGTAAACTATGGTACAGTACAGTACAGTACACTACAGTATAGTACAGTACACTAGAGTACATTACAGTAATTACAGTACACTACAGTATAGTACAGTACACTAGAGTACATTACAGTACATTACAGTACACTACAGCATAGTACAGTACACTAGAGTACATTACAGTACAGTACATTACAGTGCACTACAGTATAGTACAGTACACTACAGTATAGTACAGTACACTAGAGTACATTACAGTACCGTATGGTGCACTACAGTGGAGTACATTACAGTATAGTACAGTACATTACAGTACACTACAGTACAGCACACTACAGTATAGTACAGTACACTAGAGTACATTACAGTACATTACAGTACACTACAGTATAGTACAGTACACTCGAGTACATTACTGTACAGTACATTACAGTACAGTATCCTCTAGTTCACACCGATAGGTTGTTTTGTAAAATTCATAAATTCAATAGAAGCAAATGAATTGATGATGTCAAGTTCGCTAACAGGTCATCAGCAATAACTGACTTTAACTGACTTTAACTGACTGTAACTGACTGTAACTGACTGTGACTGACTATAACGGACTTTAACTGACTTTAACTGAATGTAACTGACTGTAACTGGCTATAACTGACTATAACTGACTGTGACTGACTATAACTGACTGTGAATGACTATAACTGACTTTAACTGACTGTGACTGACTTTAACTGACTGTGACTGACTATAACTGACTGTGAATGACGATAACTGACTGTGACTGACTATAACTGACTGTGAATGACTATAACTGACTGTAACTGACTATAACTGACTGTGACTGACTATAACTGACTGTGACTGACTGTGACTGACTGTGACTGACTGTGACTGACTGTGACTGACTGTGACTGACTGTGACTGACTATAACTGACTGTGCGGGACTATAACTGACTATAACTGACTGTAACTGACTGTAACTGACTGTGACTGACTATAACTGACTGTGCGTGACTATAACTGACTGTAACTGACTGTAACTGACTGTGACTGACTATAACTGACTATAACTGACTATGACTGACTATGACTGACTGTAACTGACTGTAACTGACTGTGCCTGACTGTGACTGACTGTGACTTACTATGACTGACTTTAACTGACTGTGACTGACTGTGACTGACTATAACTGACTATAAGTGACTGTGACTGACTATAACTGACTTTAACTGACTGTGACTGACTGTGACTGACTATGACTAACTGTAACTGACTGTAACTGACTGTGACTGACTGTAACTGACTATGACTGACTGTGACTGACTATAACTGCCTGTGACTGACTGTGACTGACTGTGACTGACTATGACTGACTGTGACTGACTGTGACTGACTATGACTGACTGTAACTGACTATGACTGACTGTGCCTGACTGTGACTGACTATAACTGACTGTGACTGACTATGACTGACTGTGACTGACTGTGACTGACTATAAGTGACTGTGACTGACTATAACTGGCTATAACTTGCTATAACTGACTGTGACTGACTGTGACTGACTGCGACTGACTTTAAATGGCTAACTGACTGTGACTGTGACTGACTGTGACTGACTGTGACTGACTATAACTGACTGTAACTGACTTTAAATGACTAACTGCCTGTGACTGTGACTGACTGTGACTGACTGTCCAGAACATTTCTAAATCAATATTCACCTTTACCAATATACAATATGATGTTTGTCATCAAGTCTCTCTCTGTACCTTCAGCCTGTCCTGTCCCCTGATGTGTGTATGTCAGTTAGTATGAGAGGCTGCACTGTCCCCCTGATTCTAGACTACAGTTCTCAGTAAGTCAGGAGGAGACTGGCCGGGCTGTTCTGGGCGCCCTTTTCTAGCCCCCTCTAACCAGGACCAGACTCTCAGGAACCTCTGGGCTATGATCTCATGGTGCATTGCGGGTTCCACACATCGCTGACGCTCCAAACGGATCCGCTCCACTGGCCACACACAGACGGAGGGATGGAGGGATAGATGGGTGGATGGGCCATTTGATGAGTTAGCACTCAGGTCTCCACTAGCCAGCCAGCCAGCCATCCAGCCAGCCAGCCAGCCAGCCAGCCAGCCAGGGACAGCCACGTTAGTTAAACTGGCCTAAAGCAACAAATGAACTGTCTATTGATAATGAGTTCCAGAATGATGAAGAGAGACTTTCCACTGTAGAGTAACTCAGAGCACCTAAATAGAGTCAAGCTGACCTGTGTCTGTGTGTGTATATGTGTGTGTGTGTTGTCTTCTCCCCTGGCCACTAGGTGGAGCAGCAGTCTCAGTACATCCAGGGTTATAAGGTGATGTACCGAACCTCTCCAGAGGGGCATCAGAGGAGTGACTGGACTGTGTTTGAGGTGAGAACCCCAGGGGAGGACAGTACTGTGGTACCCCAGCTCAGGAAGGGAGTCACCTACGAGTTCAAAGTTCGCCCCTTCTTCAACGAGTTCCAGGGAACAGACAGTGAGGTCAAGATAGCCAAGACTCTGGAGGAAGGTGGGTGGACATGTCTGTCTGTCTGTCTGTCTGTCTGTCTGTCTGTGTGTGTGTGTGTGTGTTTGTGTGTGTGTGTGTGTGTGTGTGTGTGTGTGTGTGTGTGTGTGTGTGTGTGTGTGTATGTGTTTGTCTTTGGAGAGCAGCTTGTGAAGGATTGCCTGTCCATGTGATTAGTGGTAGGACTCAATAGCACCTGGGTTTCCTAGCAGTTCACCACCAGACCACTCTCTCACTGGACCTATACAGAACCACTCTCTCACTGGACCTATACAGGACCACTCTCTCACTGGACCTATACAGGACCACTCTCTTACTGGACCTATACAGAACCACTCTGTCACTGGACCTATACAGGACCACTCTCTCACTGAACCTATACAGGACCACTCTCTCACTGGACCTATACAGGACCACTCTCTCACTGAACCTATACAGAACCACTCTCTCACTGGACATATACAGGACCACTCTCTCACTGGACCTATACAGGACCACTCTGTCACTGGACATATACAGGACCACTCTCTCACTGGACCTATACAGGACCACTCTGTCACTGGACCTATACAGAACCACTCTCTCACTGGACCTATACAGGAACAGTCTCTCGCTGGACCTATACAGAACCACTCTCTCTCTGGACCTATACAGGAACAGTCTCTCACTGGACCTATACAGGACCACTCTCTCACTGGACCTATACAGAACCACTCTATCACTGGACCTATACAGGACCACTCTGTCACTGGACATATACAGGACCACTCTCTCACTGGACCTATACAGGACCACTCTGTCACTGGACCTATACAGGACCACTCTCTCACTGGACCTATACAGGACCACTCTCTCACTGGACCTATACAGGTCCACTCTCTCACTGGACCTATACAGAACCACTCTCTCACTGGACCTATACAGGACCACTCTCTCACTGGACCTATACAGGACCACTCTCTCACTGGACCTATACAGAACCACTCTCTCACTGGACCTATACAGGACCACTCTCTCACTGGACCTATACAGAACCACTCTCTCACTGGACCTATACAGAACCACTCTGTCTCTGGACCTATACAGGAACAGTCTCTCACTGGACCTATACAGGACCACTCTCTCACTGGACCTATACAAAACCACTCTCTCACTGGACCTATACAGGACCACTCTCTCACTGGACCTATACAGAACCACTCTCTCACTGGACCTATACAGGACCACTCTCTCACTGGACCTATACAGAACCACTCTCTCACTGGACCTATACAGGACCACTCTCTTACTGGACCTATACAGGACCACTCTGTCACTGGACATATACAGGACCACTCTCTCACTGGACCTATACAAGACCACTCTGTCACTGGACCTATACAGAACCACTCTCTCACTGGACCTATACAGGACCACTCTCTCACTGGACCTATACAGGACCACTCTCTCACTGGACCTATACAGAACCACTCTGTCACTGGACCTATACAGGACCACTCTCTCACTGGACCTATACAGGACCACTCTCTCACTGGACCTATACAGAACCACTCTCTCACTGGACCTATACAGAACCACTCTGTCTCTGGACCTATACACGAACAGTCTCTCACTGGACCTATACAGGACCACTCTCTCACTGGACCTATACAGAACCACTCTCTCACTGGACCTATACAGGACCACTCTCTCACTGGACCTATACAGGACCACTCTCTTACTGGACCTATACAGGACCACTCTGTCACTGGACATATACAGGACCACTCTCTCACTGGACCTATACAGGACCACTCTGTCACTGGACCTATACAAGACCACTCTCTCACTGGACCTATACAGGACCACCCTCTCACTGGACCTATACAGGACCACTCTCTCACTGGACCTATACAGGACCACTCTCTCACTGGACCTATACAGAACCACTCTCTCACTGGACCTATACAGAACCACTCTCTCACTGGACCTATACAGGACCACTCTCTCACTGGACCTATACAGGACCACTCTCTCACTGGACCTATACAGAACCACTCTCTCACTGGACCTATACAGGACCACTCTCTCACTGGACCTATACAGGACCACTCTCTCACTGGACCTATACAGGACCACTCTGTAACTGGACATATACAGGACCACTCTCTCACTGGACCTATACAGGACCACTCTGTCACTGGACCTATACAGAACCACTCTCTCACTGGACCTATACAGGACCACTCTCTCACTGGACCTATACAGAACCACTCTCTCACTGGACCTATACAGGAACAGTCTCTCACTGGACCTATACAGGACCACTCTCTCACTGGACCTATACAGGACCACTCTCTCACTGGACCTATACAGGACCACTCTCTCACTGGACCTATACAGAACCACTCTCTCACTGGACCTATACTGGACCACTCTCTCACTGGACCTATACAGGACCACTCTCTCACTGGACCTATACAGAACCACTCTCTCACTGGACCTATACAGGACCACTCTCTCAATGGACCTATACAGAACCACTCTCTCACTGGACCTATACAGAACCACTCTCTCACTGGACCTATACAGGAACAGTCTCTCACTGGACCTATACAGGACCACTCTCTCACTCGACCTATACAGAACCACTCTCTCACTGGACCTATACAGAACCACTCTCTCACTGGACCTATACAGAACCACTCTCTCACTGGACCTATACTGGACCACTCTCTCACTGGACCTATACAGGACCACTCTCTCACTGGACCTATACAGAACCACTCTCTCACTGGACCTATACAGGACCACTCTCTCAATGGACCTATACAGAACCACTCTCTCACTGGACCTATACAGAACCACTCTCTCACTGGACCTATACAGGAACAGTCTCTCACTGGACCTATACAGGACCACTCTCTCACTCGACCTATACAGAACCACTCTCTCACTGGACCTATACAGAACCACTCTCTCACTGGACCTATACAGAACCAGTGGCAAACAGGCAACCACTTGTAACTTAACAACAAACTCTCCCAAACCAAACAACCTGTCCTTTGTCCCGAGTTTGTCTGTGACCTTTGCGACTGCATGTGTGTGAGAACAACAGCTGTTCCCAGCAGACGTTGCGATTAAAGGATCATATTATGTCCTGTGGTGTTTTCTGCGTGTTAGGGCCAGATGTTGTACTGTTTGAAAACGTCCTGTGATACCCAGAGGTGGATGAACCCAAATGCTACGTTCAAATCAGTGCTGTGCTAATCAAATCAAATCAAATTGTATTGGTCACATACACGTGATTAGCAGACACGCAGTTATTGCGAGTGTAGCGAAAATGTTTGTGCTTCTACCTCCGGCAGTGCAGTAACATCTACCAAGTAATATCTAACAAATATCTTTGTTGATAGGTTGTGATTGTTTGATTGTGGAAATCTTCCGGGGTTTGGGTGCATCCCAGAGTGAAGCATCATGATAGTCATGTGGAATGAATAAGAGAGGAGCTGACTGAAATAAAGATAGTTTGCCAAAATGTGTGTGTGGGTGTGTGTTTTCATTTCTCCCTGTTGCTTTTGTGGCTAATTCTGTTGCTAATTGTTTTCAGAGTTCAAACACGATGCCCTCACTCCCAGATATGCGTGATTTCATTACAGTGAATCAGAACGAGATTAAGAGTGTTATGCTGTATGTTGTCATGATTAAATCACTTTAGTTATGCTCATCAGTGTAGAATCAACACACACCTCCTCCAAGCGTAAACATTGCAATCATCGTTCTCCTTGTTTGAAAAAACTGTGATTTTCTTTTATTTCCCCAAATACTTTCTCTGAACAAAGAAAAACAGTCATTTTAGTACAGACACCTAGTGAATAGAGACAGTCCGTGACTCTGTTATTTCTGTTCTCTTCTGGATAGGATCCATTTATGAGAGCAGTAGAAGTGAGGAGAGAGCAGGCAGTGTGTGTTACTGTTGATGGTGTATTACATTAACGTGTTATTGTGTCCATCTGTCTGTCCCCAGCTCCCAGTGCAGCCCCTCGTGGGGTTACCGTCTCAGAGAGCGGGGACAATGGGACCGCCATTGTGGTCTCCTGGCAACCGCCTCCAGAAGAGGAGCAGAATGGGGTGGTCCAGGAGTACAAGGTGAGAACACTGGCAGGGACTCCCTAATTCCCCCTACATACTCTGAGAGTGGTCAAAGGTAGTGTACTGGGGTACAGTAGTGTACTAAGGTAGTGTAGGTAGGATATATCTACTATAACAACATGTTGATCTATAGGATATATCTACCATAACAACATGTTGGTCTGTAGGCTATATCTACTATTACAACATGTTGGTCTGTAGGATATATCTACTATAACAACATCTCGGTCTGTAGGATATATCTACTATAACAACTTGTTGATCTGTAGGATATATCTACTATAACAACATGTTGGTCTGTAGGATATATCTACTATAACAACATGTTGGTCTGTAGGGTATATCTACTGTAGCACCATGTAAATATTTGTAGCACAGAGTGAGACAAAGGAGATACAGACGGTATGATAATGGTATGATGATAATATGTAATGGTATGATACATAGGTAGAGGTTATCTTCTTCCTTCGTGCCTAGTGATCTCAGGTGTAGAGGTGACAGTAGGACGTTACTGTGTGTTGGCGGTTGGAAATGGTTGTGAAACAGTGTCATCTTGTGGACTAGATAGATGTATACAATGTCTGAGTTGTCCTGGAAGGCTCTCTCTATTCCTTAGTGCAGGGGAATTCAACTCTTACCCTACGAGGTCCAGAGCCTGCTGGTTTTCTGAAGAATGGGAGGGGGGAGGCAGGGGAATTGCCCACTGGGCACAGATGTAATTTCAACGTCTCTTCCAGATTGATTCAACATAATTTCATTGAAATGACGTGGAAACAGCATTGATTCAACCAGAGTGTGCCCAGTGGATGGCTTCCAGGTCCAGATTTCAATTTGAGGGCCTTAGTGGATTATTATTATTCACTAGTAGGCTACTCAAGGTCTAGACTACCTGATGTATTATCTATACAGCCATACATTATAGCCATACATTATTGCCCTATATTATAGCCATACGTTATACCCATACATTATAGCCATACATTATACCCATGTATTGTATCCATACATTATAGCAAAACATTTTATCCATACATTACAGACATACATTCTAACCATGCAATATACCAATACAGCATAGCCATACAATGTATTCATACATAATAGGCATACATTGTACCCATACATTATAACAGCCATGCATTATTGCCATACATTATATCCTTACATTATATCCATACATTGTATCCATACATTAAAGCCCTACATTATAGCCATACATTGTATCCATATATTTTATCCCTGCATTACAGCCATATATTATATCCATGCATTGCATCCATTATATCCTTACATTGGATCCATACATTATAGCCAAAGATTGTATCCATACATTATAGCCCTACAT